>NW_024434524.1:0-1008 GCF_017639785.1 Mesocricetus auratus | reverse complement strand
TCACAATTATACATGGCACATCACTATTGTGCACTGTGACATCAATATACTTCCCTGTGACATCACAATTATACACTTTAGTACACTATGACATCAAAATATACATTGTGACATCACTATAGTGCAATCATGACATCTCTATCATGCACTATAACAATTATACACTGTGACAACACTATAATACAATATGACATTACAATTATACACAGTGACTTCACAATTATACAATGTAACATCACTATAGTACAACTCAATTATACACTATAGTGCACTAAGACATCACAACTATGCATTGTGTCATCACTATACTGCACTATGACATCACAATTATACATTGTGACATCACTTTTCTGCACTATGAAAAACAATTGTACACTGTGACATCACTACAATGTATTATGACATCACTATTATACAGGGGACATCACTAAACTGCACTGTGACATCAGAATTATACATTGTGACATCACTATAGTGCACTGAGCCAATATAATTATACACTGTGACCACACTATTCTGCACTATAAAACGCAATTTACACTGTGACATCACTATAGTGCACTGTGACAATTATACATGTTGACATCACTATACTGCACTATGACATCACAATTATACACTGAAACCCCACTATAGTGCACTATGACTTCAAAGATATGCATAGTGGCATCACTATACTGCACTATGTACGTCATCACAAGTTTACATTGTGACATCACTATAGTCCACTGTGTCATCACAAATATAAACCATGACATCACTATAGTGCACTATGACATCACAATTATATACTCTTACATCACTCTACTGCACTGTGACATCACAATTATATCTTGTGATATCACTATCTTGCACTATGACATCACAATTATACAAAATAATGCACTATGACATCACAACTCTACATTATGACATCACTATTCTTTTTTATCATTTTTTATTTTAATTTTAAATAGCTTGTTTTACATGTCAATCCCAGTTCCCTCTCCCTCCCCTCCTCCCGCACTC
>NW_024434523.1:0-18247 GCF_017639785.1 Mesocricetus auratus | reverse complement strand
CTACATCCCATTTTTTCCTCTATAGAATCATCTAGATGGACCCCAGTTATATCAAAAAAGCCTCGAATTCCTTTTTGACAATGTTCTTTATTTGGGGGGTACACTGAAAAGAGGAACAAGAGGTAAAGCTTGGGAATATGAGGATGAACTTTCTATGGTGGCAAGGGGGAGAGGCATCTATTTTTGGTGGGTTGTGATATTTTTGGCATTTTATTAAAATGGAAAAAGTTATTTTTGTTAGCACTCATGGTGCTTCTCCCCGCCCCCCCACCCAGGCAGACCCCCAAACTGTCAAGGAAAGGCAGGCCCCCTGGAGGCAAGGGCAGAGGCTAAAGCAGGGGCTGCTATGGCTACCAAAGGATGAGCTGGTGATATGAGCTGGGGGTGCCTGTCACATGACACTCTCCACCACGACAACCTTGCTGCTCTCAGACACTGGAGTCAGGGTGGTCAGGCCCCTGACATCTGCATCCTGAGCTCTGTATTCCAAGTGGTGGAGGCCTCAGATAGGCTGGGTCAGGTGCTGCCAGCGCTGTGGGAGAGGAGGGCATGGTGAATGTTGAACCTCCCATGAGTCACTTGTTCCACCCCATGGCAACAGTTTCTGCCTCTGTAGCTCAGGTCTGTTCTCTTAGGGCACCCTTACAGGCCGTGCTCCACACAATGGGAAGCAGGGCTAAGGGGTTCCTGTGTGGAGCAGGAAAGTCAGAGGTGGGCCTTACTTCCCTGGCGCTACACGAAGCCATGATGGTTTAGCTTTCCTTCCATCAACCTGTAGTCTGAGCTGGCTGTGCTTCTGGATGATGGTTTGCCCCACACAGGGTAGAGTTGGGTAGGGACCTTACCTCTGCTATGGTGCCTTTTGCCCTGAGGAGACAGCCCAGGAGGTGGAGGGTCACACATAGCATGGAAGAAAGTGCAAAGGTCAAGCCCATGGCTTGGCCCCACCACAGATACAAGCAGGTGGTATAGACCAGCTTCTTGGAATACACAATTTTGAAGGTGAAGAAGCAATGCTTGAGAACAAGTATTTATCCCTAGTGTATGAACTGGCTTTTTTGAGGAGTCCATTTCCTATGGAGGAATACCTTGTTGAGCCTAGATGGGGGGTGGGGGTGTGTAGGTCCTGCCTCAAATGATGTGACAGACGTTTTTGATTCCCCATGGGATGCTTCACCCTCTCTGGGGAGCGGATGGGGGGAGTGGGATGAGGAGATGGTGGGGGAGGTTGGAGGGCAGAAGGTAGAAGGAATTGGGTTCAGTATGTAAAATGAGATTGTATTAAAAAATAAAAATATAATAAAAAGGAAGAAAAAGGATTAGAAAAGAAGCAATGTTTGGTAGAAAATTTAGATATTTAAGCACTTCTATTAGAAACTGAGTGTGGTAGTGCATTAGTGCATGCCTTTAATCCCAACACCTGGGAGGGAGAGGAAGCCAGATCTTGGTGAGTTCACAGTCTACATAGAGGTTTCCAGGACATTCAGGGCTATATATACAGACCCTGACTCAAAAAAGAAAACAAATGAGTTATATTAGAATAAGATATTCTGTGCCATTGTATGTTGAAAGTATGTCATGTGCTTTTTCTCATTATGAAGTAGTGTTCTAGGGTTTCTATTGCTGTGAAGAGACATCATGATCATAGCAACTCTAATAAAGGAAAACATTTAATTGGGACTTACTTACATTTTCAGAGGGTTAGTACATTATCATGGCAGGAGCAGGACATGGCAGCATGAAGGCAAGCAAGGTGCTGGAGAAGGAACTGAGATTCCTACATCTTGATCCACAAGCAGCAGGAAGTGAATGTCACACAAGACCTGGCTTGAGCATTTGAGAACTCAGTGCCTACTCCCTAGTGATACACTTCCTAAAACAAAGCTACACCCAGTCCCACAAGGCCACAGCTCCCAATAGTGTCACTCCCTATGGTCCTATGGGACCACCACATTCAACTCCATGGCCACCAGTAGGCTTCTAGTCATATTAATAATGCAAAATGCTTTTAGTTCCAATTTCAAAAGTTCCCATAGTCTGTAACAGTCTCAAACTTGCCTAAAAGTCCAAAGTTTGAGGTCTCTTCTGAGACTCATGCAATCTCTTAACTGTAACTCCCTATAAAATCAAAACAAAAAAGCAGATCATGTGCTTCCAACATATTATGACACAGAATATAAATTACCACTCCAAAATGGAGAAAATTAATTTTCTTTACTGCCTAAGCTTGAATGTCCTGGAACTTGATCTGTAGACCAGGCTGGCCTCCAACTCAGAGATGCGCCTGCCTCTGCCTCCAGAGTGCGGGGATTAAACATGTGTGCCACCATAACCAGTCCTAAGCTTTTCTTTGTCATAGGTTGGAATCTTAGCTGAGTGGAGTCTTTCCCTAATGTCCCAACTCCCTTTATTCCGTTTAACTTCAGGCTTTTTCTTTAAACTTTTAATATCCACAAGCACTGGACTTGACTCCATTGCATTTTCTAGTGCTCCTTTTCTCCTCAAACTGCACATTTTGTATTTTTTTCTTGCTCAACTTGCTTCCTTTCATTATAGATGTGTGTAGGTGTGGCCATTAATAACCAACCAATACAATTAATACTAGGCTGTCTGGAAATCTTCTCTGCCAAAGGTGTTAATACATAACTCTTTAGTTTAGCCTCAGGCAGATTTTTTAACAAGGGCAGAGAGCAGCCACATTCTTTGCCAAAATATCACAAAAACTATCTCTATGCTACATACTAATATTCTTCTTCTCTGAAACATCTTGAGTTGGACCCCTACAGTTCAAATCACTCTTAGCACTACTGTCTTCCAAGATCTACTAGTATGACCCATTGAGTTGCCTTACAGCATTCAACTGCTCTCCTAATCTAAAGACCCAAAGTCCACATTCCTCCAAACAAAAGCATGGTCAGGCCTATCACAACATACCCCAGTCCCTGGTACCAACTTCTGCCTTATTTATGGTTTCTATTCCTGTGAAGAGACATCCTAATAATGACAACTCTTATAAAGGAAAACATTTAATTAGTGCTAGCTTACAGCTTCAGTGATTTAATCCATTATCATCATGGTGGAAGCATGGCAGCATGCAGGCAGACATGGTACTAGAGAAGAATCCAAAAGTTCTACATCTGGATCAACAGGCAGCAGAAAGAGGAAATGAGCCACTAGACATGGCTTAACCTTCTGAAACCTCAAAATCCACCTTCAGTGACACATATCCTCCAACACACTTTTCAAATAATGCTGCTCCATATAAGCCTATGGGGGCCGTTTTCATTCAACCACAGTGGCTATAGTGAATAGTGCAGCAATAAACATGGATGTGCAAGTATCTTTGTGGTATGCTGACTTAGAGTTCTGTGAGCATATGTAAAAGTGATATAGCCCCTCCCCCACCCAGCTGGCAAGCCTCCTGCAGGCAGACTGCTCTAGTACCACCCCATCAAACCCTACAATCTACAAGTTTCACTCCACCCCCAAACCTACCCATCCCACCTTGACCTCAGTGGCTCCCCAAGACACAGACAGCAACCATACAGAGTGGACCAAAAGAACCTCCCTAACACAGAGACAGCAACTGCGACGATCAGTCCAAGGGAAGATTCCTGAGACACAGACATCCACCTCAAGGATTGGACCAAGAGCCTGTACCAATTGGAGGAAGTAATGGAAAGGAGCCAATGCAAGAATACATTCAACAGCCTAAAGAGCAATATAGCAACACCAAAATGTAGTGGTCCTATAAAAGGAAGGCCTGAATTTCCTAACCCAGAAGGAACAGAAGAAAATGACCTTAAATTTAACTTTATGAAGATAACAGAGACTCTTAAAAATGAAATGTAAAAATTCCCTTAAAGAAATGGAGTAAAAGACAAACAAAAATTCAGAAGAAATCAATAAATCTCTTTTTAAAAGCCAAAAGAAGAAAAAAAAAACATGTGAAACACTTCAAGACTTGAAAATTGAAATAGAAGCAATAAAGAAAACACAAACTGAGGAAATTCTGGAATTTGAAAATCTGGGAAACAAACAGGAAATACAGATGCAAGCATAACCAAAAGAATACAAAAGATGGAAGACAGAATCTCAGGAGTTGAAAATATGATAGAAGAAATAGATTCATTGATCAAAAAAGTGTTAAATCCAACAAATTCTTAACACAAAACATCCAGGAAATGTGGGACACCACAAAAAAGATAAAACCTAAGAATAATAGGGATAGAGGAAGGAGAAAAATACCAAATCAAAGTCACAGAAAATATATTCAACAAAATCATACAATAAACCTAAAGAAGTACATACATATGAAGATACAAGAAGCTGACAGAACACCAAATAGACTGAGTCAAAAAAAAGTCCTCTCACCATACAATAATCAAAATGCAAAACATACAGAATAAAGAAAGAATATTAACAGCTGCAAAGGAAAAAGAACAAATAACATATGAAGGCAAACCTATCAGAATTACAACTGACTTCTCAATGGAGACAATGAAAGTCAGAAGGTCCTGGACAGGCATTATGCAGACACTAAGAGGCCATGGATACCAGCCCAGACTGCTATACCTACCAACGCTTTCAATCACTTTAGGCAAAGAAAACAAGATATTCCATGGAAAAAACAGATTTAAAAAATACCTACCCATAAATTCAACCCTATGGAAAGGTGTAGAAGGAAAACTCCAACCCAAGGAAGCTAGCTGCATCCATGAAAACACAGGCAACATATAACCTCATACCAGCAAACCTCAAAGAAAGGAAACATATGAATGATACCACCAAAAAGTAACAGGAATTAACAATCACTGGCCATTAATATCTCTCAATATCAATGGATTCAATTCTACTATAAAAAGACACAAGCTAACAGAGTGGATACAAAACCAGGATCCATCCTTCTGCTGCATACAAGAAACACACCTCAACCTCAAAGACAGACATTACCTCAGAGTAAAGGGTTGGGAAAAGATTTTCCAATCAAATGTACCTAAGAAATAAGCTACCGTAGATATCCTAATATCTAACAAAATAGACTTCAAACTAAAATCAATAAAAAAGATAAAGAATGGCATTTCATATTCATCACAGAAAAAAATCAAGAAGAAATTGCAAATCTGAACATCTATGCCCCAAATCCAACAGCACCCACATTTGTAAAAGAAACATTACTAAAGCTTAAATTACAAACCAAACCCCACACACCAATAGACAGGACTGCCAGATAGAAACTTAACAGATAAATAATAGAACTAACAAATATCATGATTCAAATGGACTTAACAGGCATCTATAGAACATTCTACCCACAAACAAAAGAATATAATTTCTTCTCAGCATATCACGGAACCCTCTATAAAATTGACCCTATATTTGATAGTAAAGCAAAGCTCAACAGATAAAAAAATGGAATAACCCGCTGTATCTTATCAGATCACCATGGCTTAAAGTTAGAAACCAACAGCACTAATTTAGAAAATCTACAAACTCATAGAAATTGAACAATCTTCAATTGAATCACTCCTGGGTAAAGAAAGCAGTGCTAAGAGGGAAGTATGTAGCACTAAGTGCCTACATAAAGAAAACAGTCTAGATACAAAGGGGAGGGCCTAGATCCTGCCCAATTGATGTGACAGTCTTTGATTATTCCCCCATGGGAGGCTCACTCTCTCTGAGGAGTGGATGGGGGTGGGATGGGGAGCTGATCTGGTGGGGGAAATGGGAGGCTGGGAGGGAGAGGGAACTGGGATTGGTATGTAAAATAACATTGTTTTTAATATAAATAAAACTTAATTAAATATAATAAATAAAGAAGATATAAGAAGATGGGAAGATCTCCCATGTTCTTGGATAGGTAGGATCAAGAAAGTCAAAATGGCAATCCTACCAAAAGCAATCTACAGATTCAATGCAATCCTTCTCAAAATCCCAGCACAATTCTTCACAGACCTTGAAAACACAATACACAACTTCATCTGGAAAAAAACCCACGGTAGCCAAAACAATCCTGTACAATAAAAGATGATCTGTGGGCATCACCATCCCTCTACTATAGAGCTGTAGTAGTGAAAACAGCTTGGCATTGGAGTAAAAAACAGACAGGTGGACCAATGGAATTGAATCGAAGGCCCCAATATCAACCCACACACCTATGAACACCTAATTTTTGACAAAGATTCTAAAAATATAAAATGGAAAAAAGAAAACATATTCAACAAATGGTGCTGTTATAACTGGCTGTCAACATGTAGAAGAATGCAAATAGATCCATATCTATGGCCATGCACAAAACTCAAGTCCAAATGGACCAAAGACCTCACTTTAAGTCCATCCACACTGAGCCTCTTAGAAGAGAAAGTGGGAAATACATTTGGATGCATAGGCACAAGAGAACACTTCATGAATAGATCATCAGTAGCATAGACTCTGAGAGCAACAATTAATAAATGAGACTGCCTGAAACTGAGAAGCTTCTGTAAATCAAAGAACATGGTCAAAAAGACAAAACGGCTCCCTACAGAATAGGAAAAGATCTTCACCAACCCCACATCTGACACAGGGATGATCTCCAAAATATATAAAGAACTCTAGAAACTAGAAATCAAACTACCAAATAATCCAATTAAAGATGGGGAACAGATCTAAACAGAATTCTCAACAAAACAATCTCAAATGGCAGAAAGACACTTAAGGAAATGCTCAACATACTTATTCATTAGAGAAATGAAAATCAAAACCAGTCTGAGTGTCTACCTTACACCAATCAGAATGGCTAAGATCAAAAACACCAATGACAGCTTATGCTGGAGAGGATGTGGAGAAAGGGGAACACTCCTTCATTGCTGGTGGGATCGCAAACTTGTGCAGCCACTGTGAAAATCAGTATGGCGATTTCTCAGAAATTTAGGGATCAACCCTATCCCAAGACCCTGCAATACCACTGTTGGGTATATACCCAAAGGAGGCACATTCACACTACAAGGACATTTGCTCAATTATGCTCATATCAATATTATTTATTGATCTTGGAAACAGCCTAGATGTCCCTCAATCAAAGAATGGATAAAGAATATATGGTACATTTACACAATGGAGTACTACTCAGCAGAAAAAAAACAACAACAGAATCTTGAAATTTACAGACAAATGTATTTAACTAAAAGAAACCATCCTAAGTAAGGTAAATCAGTCACAGAAAGACAAACATAGTATTACTAACTCATATATGGATTCTAAACATAATGAAAATGATTACCAGCATAAAATCCATACCTCCAGACAAGTTAGTGATGGGGAAGTCCTGTGTATATGTCAATAAAGCACTGTTGGCCAATAGGGAAGCAAGATATGTGGGACTAGAAGTCGAGAAGGATTCTGGGAAAGAGAAACACAGGGAACCATGATGTAGCTGCCATAGGAGTAAGGGGTCCGGATCCCTTTCCCTGGTAAGAGAAATACTTAGA
The DNA here is from genome assembly GCF_017639785.1 of Mesocricetus auratus. Lineage (NCBI taxonomy): Eukaryota > Metazoa > Chordata > Mammalia > Rodentia > Cricetidae > Mesocricetus > Mesocricetus auratus. The sequence continues at coordinate 10,778 of NW_024434523.1, read as the reverse complement.
TTAACAATTATGGAGTAAATACTTAAGTCAGAGCTACCCAGTAAGAAACAAACAAATGGCCAACAGCTTCATAATTAATATAGCCTCCTGTGTGTTTATTTGGGAATTGATGCAGCTCTGGAACCAGGCTGGTGGGAAGGCTGCACGTTACAAGTTAGGAAACAAGGAGGATCATAAGAGAGACATACACAGTCCCCCAGTGAAGCAGAGACAAGAGTCCTTGAACAAATGCGGAGTATGGGGAGAGGGGGAGGGAGGTAGGATAAAGAGGAGGGAGAGGAGAACATGAGGGATCAGAAAGATTGAGTGGGGAGAGGAATAGAGGAGAGCGAGAAAAGAGACACATCCATAGAGGGAGCCACTATAGGTTTAAAGAGAAATCTGACACTAGGGAATTAAACAGAGATCCAAAAGGATGACCCCCAACTAGGACCCTAAGCAATAGTAGAGAGGCTTCCCTAAAATCCCCTTTCCCTATAATGAGATTGATGACTACCTTAAATGCCATCCTAGAGCCTTCATCCAGTAGTTGATGGAAGCAGAAGCAGAGATCAACAGCCAAGCACTGAGCCAAAGTCCTGGAATCCAGTTTCAGAGAGGGTGGAGTGAGGAACAAAGGAGTCAAGACCACACTGGGAAAATCCACAGAAACAGCTGACCTAAGCAAGTAGGAACTCATGGAACCCAGTATGACAGCTTGGGAACCAATATAGGACCAAACCACGCCCCCTGAACGTGGGTGTCAGTTAGGAGCACTGAGCAATCTATGGGGCCTCTGGCAGTGGAACCAGGATGTATTGCTAGTGCAGGAACAGATTTCGGGAGCCCATTTCCCATGGAGGGATACTCTCTTAGCCTAGATACACAGGGACGGCCAAGGACCTGCCCCAAACTACTTGACAGATTTTAATGATCCCTCATGGAAGGTCTCACCCTCCCAGGGAAGTGGATGGGAGATGAGATGGGGGATCATTGGGGGGGATGAGAGGATGGGAGAGACAGGGAACTCAGATTGGTATGTAAAATAAGATTGCTTCTAATTTTAATAAAATTTATATATAAAAAATGTTTCTTCGGGTTTTTCATGAGAAAGAGACACAACTATTCCTGGCAATACTAATTACGTCAGAGAGAAAGATGGGCATCAAAGAAACTTGTGATGGGGGATGTTTTGCTGTATATATGTTACTCTTATGTATTGATGAATAAAACACTGATTGGCCAATAGTCAGTCAGAGCATAGGCAGGGCTACCAGACCAGGAGAATGCAGGGGAGAAGGGCAGGGAAATGCCATGTAGAGATAAGGAGGATAGGATGTGCCAGTCATTCTCTGGTATGATAAGGCCATGTAGAAATACATAGATTTATGGGAATGGGTTAATAATTAAGACAGAGGTAGTCAGTAAGAAGCCCTAGCTATTGGCCAACAGATTTATAACTAATAAAGTGTCCATGTGTTTATTTGGGGCAAAAAAGCTGTGGGACCAGACAGGACAAGAAACTCCAGCAACAAACTTGTTGTGGAGTTTGCCTTCCATGTGACAAAACTGGCCTATCGAACAAAGAACTGGCCTTTAAGCATACTGACAGTAAGCATACTGTCCAAACTGGACAAGCAGGTTACAAAGGAAAATGACTGATAAACTTACCAAGAGACAGGATGGTCCTTCAGGGTTCCTGCTTTACAGAAGAAAGCAACTGACAAACCTTGACAGTACAAGACAGAACAGATCTTCACATTTCCAACTTCATTAAAAAGTCTGCCAGACACTTTGTCCCATGGGAAGAAGATGGATGCCCAATGTTACAGATGAACTTTGGTTGAATGTCCAGGAAGCGAGATGTCTCTGTCAATCCTAGAGTTTATATATTATCCTTCTAGGGTCTTTGATGGAGTTGAAGACAGATAGTTATGGTTACAGTTTACCATAGTTATGATAAAAGATAAGTTACAGATAAAACTTTAATCTCACAAAGATAGGACAGAATGTTGTCTTTAAATTTTGCCAAATGCTAATGGACTAAATATTATGAACAATAGTTCTTGCTTAATAGCTGTTTTGTTATATATAATTTTGCTATGTTAATGTTAAAACCCTCCTTTTTATCTAGACAGAAAAGAGGAGATGATGGGGAATGTCCATCTGAATGCTGTGAATAAATGTTACTCTTTTTGGTTGATGAATAAAGCTGTTTCAGGCAAAGGACAGGCAGGATGTAGCCAGGTGGGAAATCCAAACAGGTATAGAGAAAGGTAGCAGGAGGTGTCTTAGAGATGCCGTGCAACTGGGAAGGTAGGATGCCCGGGCATTCTCTGGTAAGTCAAGACCATGTAGAGATACCCAGATTAATAGAAATTGGTTAATAATTAATAGAAAGCTAGCCAATAAAAAGCCTGAGCCATCAGCCAAACAGTTTATAATTAATATAAGCCTCTGTGTGTTTATTTGGGACTAAACAGCTGTGGGACAAGGTTGGACAGAAAATACCACCAATAGGATACCTTCCCAATAGTTTTAAGAATATTTCAAATAATGCTGCTGCCTGAACCCATGTTGATGTCCATGACCATGCTGCTACAGAGGACCATGTTGGGGTCTATGGTTCTGCTGAGGCTATGGGGTCATATTTAAGTCTGTAGCCCATGTTACTGAAGGGACCAGCCCCCTGCTTTAGCAGCCATGACAGGCTGCAGAAAAGACATGAAGGTCTCTGACTCAGCATATTTCACAAAGGGACTCCAGGACAGACCAAACCATCTCCCTTAGCCTCCAGGATACTTAGTTCCTGGAAGCTGTGTATACCAAGCCACCTGCAAGAAACAAAACCTCAGAAACCACAGAATGTTCCCAGCAACAGCCAATGAGAATAACTGGCAAACAAGTATTCCCTTGATTGTCACCAATCGACCTGTACCTCTCCCAACACCTCTCACCACCCACTAATATAACCCTGTGGTTTGTGCTTTTAATTACCACAGCAGTAGACTAGGAAGGCACATCCTCTGGTGGCTGCTGAATCAGCTAACTAGACGAGGTCCCTATCACAGTGGGACTGAACAATAAATCTTGCTTTTGCAGTTCGGTGAGTCTATCTCCTTGGTGGTCTTTGGGGGGTCTTTGAGACTTGGGCATAACAGTTACCACTAAGGATCAGGTGAATATCCATGGTCTGTGCTGCTGTCTTAGGTCATGTTGATGTACTTAGCTTGTGCTGTGGCAGAGGGCCATGTTAGCATACATGGTCTATACTGCCACTGGAGACCATGCTGATATCCAGGGCATGTGCTGATGCCAGAGCCTATGAGTTTATCTATGGTTCATGCTGTATTGATGACTGCAAACTCACAATTGAGAAAGTGGGACATGGAAGGCTTCTGTGACAACCCCCACCTGTGCCCCATCCCTATCCTACTCCCACCCTATCCCCACAAATTGGGTTTTATTCTTTGGGGGAGGTCAAAAGTTTGGAGTGTGGACTTAGGAGGCGGGGAGGTGGATGAAATGGGGTGCCATGATGTAAAATTCCTGAATAATCAATACAAATATTATAAATCCTTAAAATAACCCCCCCAAAAAAGAATATTTAAGATCTGTGGAGCCAGCAGTATCCCAAGTTTCGCCTCCCAGGTACATTTCCCACATGATGTTTTGCAAAGCTGATTTAATACTAATCCTTACTCTTACTTCCCTCTCATTCCTAATCTTAGAAAAGAAAAGCCTACTGCATATCATGTTATCATTTTAAATTTATTTACAAATAGTTTCTAAAGTTTTTTATTTATTTATTTTTATTATACGAGACAGGATGTCTCTGTATTGTTTCTAAAGTTTAAGTGACCAGATTTGTTAACTGCTTACTATGACATTTGCCTAGTGGGCATATCCAGCATCTGAGCTTGCTCCTGCAGTTAATATTCTATTATTAATATTCCAGGAGTAATATGCATGTTACAAAATGTATCCTGAGCTCCTGGACTGAGGATACAACTTACAAATGCACTTACCTTGACTCTATCACAACCTAGCTCCACTTACACATTGCAAATACTTTAATTGACCTAATACAGGAGAAAACGAATCTAACAGAATTATCTGAGATGTATAAATTTTACAAGTATAAAAGAGCAATGAAAACCAAGGCAACATAATGCCTACAAAAATCACTAATTCCACATTAGCAGCCTCCGCTGAAGAAATGTAAGAAATGCGGTTGGGCTTTCAAGAAATGACAATATCCTCTTTGGGATCCCCTGGCTTGAGCACAGCAGTCAGGTTGACTCCCCCCAGATGGACAACCAAGCGACCAGGAGCCTGCAGAGACAGCTGGTCCACTTCTGCCCGCACTCAGGGCAGAGGGCAAAGGAAAGACATCAGAGGCCAGAGAATATTGGATTTGCTTATACCCACCAAAAGGGAACCCTGGTTGCCTACACATAAGAGAGGAAGAGGCTCATTTCTACACCCACTGGAAGAAGTGATGGGGAAGAGGCAATATAAGAACACACTCAGCAACAGAAAATCAAATATGACACCACCAGAGTCTAGAGATTCTACACCAGTAAGACCTGAACACCCCAATGCAGATGAAGCAGAAGGGAATGACCTTTAAAACAGCTTCATGAAAATGATAGAGGCCCTCAAAGAGGATGTGAGAAAATCCCTTAAAGAAATGGAAGAAAAAAACTAACCAAAAATGCAAGAAATAGAAGAAAAAACAAACCAAAAAATCCAACAAATGCAAGAAAGGGAGGAAAACACAAAGCAAAAATTACAACAAACAATTCAAACAGTGCAAGGGTTTAAAGCTGACATGGAGACAAAAAAAACAGTCTGAAGGAATGCTGAAAATAGAAAATCTGGGGAAACGATCAGGTACAACAGATGCAAGCATAACCAATAGAATACAAGAGATGGAAGAGAGAATCTCAGGTGTTGAAGACACACTAGGAGAAATAGATTCATCGACGGAAGCAAATCTTAAGTCCAAAAAATCCCTAACACAAAATATCAAGGAAATATGGGACACCTTGAAAAGACCAAAGCCAAGAATAATAGGTATAGAAGAAAGTGAAGAAATCCAACTCAAAGGTACAGAAAACATATTCAACAAAATCATAGAAGAAAACGTTCCCAACCTAAAGAAAGACATACCAATGTAGGTACAAGAAGCTTACAGAACACCAAGTAGAGTGGATCGCAAAAAAGTCCCCTTGCCACATAATAATCAAGACCCCAAATATACAGAATAAAGAAAGAATACTTAGAGCAGCTAAGGAAATAAGGTCAAATAACATATAAAGGCAAACCTATCAGAATCACACCTGACATCTCCATGGAAAATCTGAAAGCCAGAAGGTCCTGGATAGATATTCTACCAACACTAAGAGACCAAGGATGCCAGCCCAGACTACTATACCCAGCAAAGCTTTCAATCATTATATATGGAGAAAACAAGATATTCCATGACAAAACCAGATTTAAGCAATACGTAGCCACTAACCCAGCCCTACAGAAAGTTCTGGAAGGAAAACTCAACTCCAAGGAAGTTAACTACAACCAGAAAAACATAGAAAATAGATACTCCCATTTTACAAACACCCAAAAGAGAAAAGGGGTGGAAATCCACATACAATTCCACCAAGAACTACCATTCCAAATCAAACGAGAACTAACAATCAAAGGTAATTAATATCCCTCAATATTAATGGTCTTAACTTGCCCATAAAAAGGCACAGGCTGTCACAATGGATTTGAAGACAGAACCCATCCCATCCTTCTGCTGCATACAAGAAACATACCTCAACCTCAAAGACAGACATTACCTCGGAGTAAAGGGTTGGGAAAAGAATTTCCAATCAAATGGTCCCAAGAAACAAGCAGGGGTAGCAATCTTAATATCTAGCAAACTAGACTTTAAACTGAAATCAATCAAAAGAGATGAAGGAGGTCATTTCATATTCATCACAGGAAAAATCCACCAAGATGAAGTCTTGATTCTGAACATCTATGCCCCAAATACAAAGGCATCCACATTCTTAAAAGAAACATTACTAAAGCTCAAACCACACATAAAACCTCACACACTTGTAGTGGGAGACTTCAACAGCCCACTCTCACCACTAGACAGGACTAAAAGACAGAAACTTAACAAAGAAACAAAGAACTAATAGAAGTTATGACCAATTAGGTTTGACAGACATCTAAAGAACATTCCATCCAAACACAAAAGAATATACGTTCTTCTCAGTGCCACATGGAACCTTCTCAAAAATTGACCACATACTTGGCAACATAGCAAACCTCAACAGGTAAAATAATTTTAATAACTCCATGTATCTTATCAGACCACCATGCTTTAAAATTAGAGTTTAACAAAGCAACATCCAAGATTAATCCACAAACCTATGAACAGCTGATTTTCGACAAAGAAGCTAAAATTATACAATGGAAAAAAGATAGCATCTTCAACAAATGGTGCTGGCATAGCTGGATATTGGCGTGTAGAAGACTGCAGATAGATCCATGCCTGTTGCCATGCACAAAACTTAAATCCAAATGGATAAAAGACCTCAACATAAATCCAACCACACTGAACCTGTTAGAAGAGAAACTGGGAGTTACCCTTGAACAAATTGGTACAGTAGACTGCTTCCTGAACATAACACCAGTAGCACAAACACTGAGATGGACAATTAATAAATGGGACTTCCTGAAATTGAGTAGCTTCTGTAAGGCAAAGGACACAGTCAGCAAGACACAAAGGCAGCCAACAGAATGGGAAAAGATATTCACTAACCCCACATCTGACAGAGGGCTGATCTCCAAAATTTACAAAGAAATCAAGAAGCTAATCTGTAAAACACCAACAGACACAATTAAAAAGTGGGGGACTGAACTAAATAGAGAATTCTCAGTAGAGGAGTTTAAAATGGCTGAGACACACTTGAGAAAGTGCTCAACATCATTATCCATTAGGGAAATGCAAATCAAAACAACCCTGAGATATCATCTTACTCCTGTCAGAATGGCTGAAATCAAAAACACCAATGACAGCTTATGCTGGAGAGGATGTGGAGAAAGGGGAACACTCCTCCACTGCTGGTGGGAGTGCAAACTTGTACAGCCACTTTGGAAATCAGTATGGAGATTCCTCAGGAAAATGGGAATCAGTCTACAAGACCCAGCAATTCCACTCTTAGGCATATAGCCAAAAGATGCCCATTCATACAACAAGGATTTCTGTCCCACTATGTTCATAGCAGCATTATCTGTAATAGCTAGATCCTGGAAGCAACCTTGAAGCCCCACAACTGAAGAGTGGATAGAGAAAATGTGGTACATTTACACAATGGCGTACTATTCAGCGGAAAAAAAACAATGGAATCTTGAAAGTTGCAGGCAAATGGATGGCGCTAGAGGAAACCATCCTGAGTGAGGTAACCCAGTCACAAAAAGACAAACATGGTATGTACTCACTCATATATGGATTTTAGATATGGATCAGGGGAGAGTGTCAGCCTACAATCACAGGGCCAGTGAGTCTGGGAAACAGGGAGTTTCCCAAGAGAGATGCATTATATCCCAGAGAAGTGGAAAGAGGCGAGATCTCCTGAGCAGATTGGGAACACGGGGGGGGGGGGATCAGGAAAAAGACAGGGGGATAAGAGGAGGGGAGAAGAAGGCATAGGGGAGCAGGAAGGTTGAGTCGAGGTAAGAATAGAGGAGACCAGGATGAGAGAGATACCATAATAGATTGAGTCATTATAGGCTTGAGGAGAGAGCTGACACCAGTGAGATTTCAAGAGATCTACAAGGATAACACCAACTGGAAAACTAAGTAACCGTGGAAAGACTACATTAATTTCCCTCCTTGATGGTAAGGTTGATGACTACCTTATATGCCATCCTAGAACCTTCATCCAGTGACTGATGGAAGCAGAGACAGATACCCACAAATAAACACTGCGCTGACCCCCTGGAACCCAGCGACAGAGATGGAGGAGTGATGAGCAAAGGGGTCAAGACCATGATGGTGAAACCCACAAAGACAGCTGACTGGACAAGGGGGAGCTCTTGAACCCCAGACTGATGCCTGAGAGGCCAACAGGGGACTGATCCAAACTCCATGAATATAGTGCCAGTGAGGAGGCCACAGAAATCACTGGGGCCTTGGGTAGTAGATCCGTGTTTAACAAGGTTTATGAATGATCTTTGGGAGCCCATTCCAAATAGAGGGATGCTCTCTCAGCCTGGACACATGGGGAAGGGCCTAGGCCCTGCCCTGGATGAAATGACATACTTTGGAGATCCCCCCAAGGAGGCCCTCACCCTCCCTGGGGAAAGATGTGGGGATTGGGCTGGGGGTGGTGGTGAGGGTGCGGCTGGGATAGAGAAGGGGGGAGCTGGGATTGCCATTTGAAGCATGCATGTTTCTAATTTAAATTTAAAAAAGGAATGACCATATAATATAAAGTATTTCGGGCAAGGCAAAATGTTTTATTTGGTAGAAGGATATGTAATCATGCTAAATCAAGCAAGCAATAGGGGATCTTGCTGGGTTTTTGTTCCTAATGCAAAGGGTGTTTCTCATTTTGAGTATTCAGAGCTCAGCCTCACATTCTCACACAACTAGCTAATATGTAGTGCTGCAGTTTCTAGAGAGAAATGAAACTTGAGTGCATACTTTGATTTCAAGAAGTGCTGACCATAAAGGAATGTGAATTTCTGCCAGGTGACTTCTTTATTTTATTTAAGTAGAACTTTTTCTTATTTAACCCTTTAAGAGAAACATCTGTATTTTGTTCTCATTTCCCACAAGAGTGAATTAGATAAAATTACAAATATTTTAAATGATTACAAATGTGCTCAAAAAGATCAAAGGAGATATAAATTCCTGAACAAATCCCAAGAGAATTCAGATAGCTGAATGAAAAAATATATAAAAGAATAATTCAAGGAGGCAATAGAAATACTGAAGTAAAACCAACCTGAAATTCTAGAAATTAAAAACTCTAAGTCAAATAAAAAGCTCTTATGGAAAGTCTCACCAATAGAATGAATGAAAGAATGAATGAATGAATGAGCTGGAAAATAGAATGAAAGAATTGGAATATTACAACAAAGACAAAGATAAGTTAATAAGAAGGTATGAGAGGGATTTTCAAAATATTTGGGTCACTATAAAAAAAACAAAATCTGGGCTGGAAAGATGGCTCAGTGGTTAAGAGCACTGACTGCTCTTCTAGGGGTCCTGAGTTCAATTCCAACAACCACATGGTGGCTCACAACCATCTGTAATGAGATCTGGTGCCCTCTTCTGGCCTGCAGGGTTACATGCAGACAGCAAATTTTGTGCATAATAAATAAATCTAAAAAAGAAACCCCACAAGGTCAGTCCCTGCAGTGGCCACCGCTGTCTGCCCTCAGCCAGCAGCTCGGCGCCACCTCGGGCTGGCGTCTGTGGCGAGCTCGACGAGGCGGCTGACTCAATGGCGGCGGCTAGAGGCCCGGAGCTCCTTGGGGTTGGGCCGCGGTGGCGTCTCCATGGGGCTAGCCAGCAGCATCTGTGTGCTGTGAGGACACTTCCACTGCTCCAAGGAGACAGTTCTGGAGTTCTTGGATAGCGTACCTTGGGAGGAGCAGGCAATAATTGAATCCCATCTCTAGGGTTTTTTTGTTGTTGTTGTTGTTCTGTTTTTTGTTTGTTTGTTTTTGTTTTTTGTAGACAAACCGAGAGCCATAAACAGCTTCAATAAGGAAGAGCTTGACTGCCATATCCTCGATGAAGGCTTTACTGCCAAGGACATTCTGAGCCAAAAAATTAATGAAGTCTATTCCTCTGATGACAAGGATGCTTTTTTTATGTCGCAGACCTTGGAGACATTCTGAAGAAACACCTAAGATAGCTAAAAGCTCTCCCCTGGGTCACTCACTTTTATGCAGCAGAGCCATAGTGAACACCCTAGCCGCCATTGAGACAGGTTTTAACTGGGCAAGCAAAACTGAAATACAGTTGGTTCAGGGGCTTGGGGTGCCTCCTGAGAGAATCGTCTATGCAAATCCTTGTAAACAAGTGTCTCAGATCAAGTATGTCGCCAGTAGTGGAGTCCAGAGATGACATTTGACAGTGAGGTTGAGTTGATGAAGGTCGCCAGAGCACATCCAAAGGCCAAGTTGGTTTTGTGGATTGCCACTGACGATTCCAAAGCAGTTTGTCGCCTCAATGTTAAGTTTGGTGCCACACTCAGAACCACCAGGCTTCTCTTGGAACAGGCAAAAGAGCTAAATATCGATGTCATCAGTGTCAGCTTCCACGTGGGTAGTGGATGTAGTGATCCTGAGACCTTCTTCCAGGCCCTGAGGGATGCCCGCTGTGTCTTTGACATGGGGACAGAAGTTGGTTTCAGCATGTATCTGCTTGATATTGGTGGTGGTTTTCCTGGATCTGAGGAATACAGAGCTTAAATTTGAAGAGATCACCAGTGTTATCAATCCAGCTCTGGACAAGTACTTCCCGTCAGACTCTGGAGTGAGAGTTATAGCTGAGCCAGGCAGATACTATGTCGCCTCAGCTTTCACACTGGCAGTCAACATCATTGCCAAAAAATCAGGGAAGGAGCAGATGGGCTCTGATGATGAAGATGAGTCCAGTGAGCAAACCTTCGTGTATTGCCTGGATGACGGAGTGTATGAGTCATTTAACTGCATTCTTTATGATCATGCCCATGTGAAGCCCCTGCTGCCGAAGAGACCCAAGCCAGATGAGAAGTATTACC
>NW_024434522.1:0-852 GCF_017639785.1 Mesocricetus auratus | reverse complement strand
TTCCACTCCTTTAACTCACTCAGGATGGTTTCTTCCAGTGCTATCCATTTACCTGCAAATTTCAAGATTCCATTGTTTTTTTCTGCTGAGTAATGCTCCATTGTGTAAATGGACCACATTTTCCCTATCCACTCTTCGGTAGAGGGACATCTAGATTGCTTCCAAGTTCTGGCTACTACAAATAATGCTGCTATTGAAAAACCTCTGCATCAAAGCGCCGGGCACTGAAACGAACCCTCTGCCCAAGAACCAGGGCCAGACCACTGGCTGCAAATGCAAGAGGTGATTTATTGAGTACACAGGCACCTGCGGATGCTACTGCAACTCGGGTGCAGAGCATACCGGGCTTTCAGGGAGTACAATATTTATAGAGTTTCAATGGTTACATAAGTCGCAGGCATTTCATTGGCTCATCTTGGGGGCAGGGGTAGTTCCCACGGACTAAGTGTCCTGGTATTACTTTAAGAAAGACCCAGGCACAATTCAGCAATTATTATCCTGGTCCCATGACTACTATGGTGATCATAGACACAACTGGGGGCAAGGGTAGTTGCCAAGGACTAGGTGTCCTGGTATTGTCATATGAAAGTTCCCAGCACGCTTCAGCAATTATTATCCAGGTCCCACGATTGCTATAGTGATCAGACACAATTGGGGGCCAGGGTAGTTGCCAAGGACTAGGTTTTCTAGTATTGTCATAGGAAAGTTCCCAGCACACTTCAGCAATTATTATCCGGGTCCCATGACTGCTATATTGATCACAGACATCCTGTTTTGAGGGTGAGACACCTGGTCTGGGTTTCTTTCATTAGGCAACGGCCTGGCCTTGCTTTTCTTTTCCTAGGGGTCCTG
>NW_024434521.1:0-2168 GCF_017639785.1 Mesocricetus auratus | reverse complement strand
TGTCCCGCGCTACCGTCTCGCCAGCAAGAACGACGCGGCACACTTAGGATCCTTCTGCAGAACAGCTTTAATGCGTCTTGAGAGGGAGAGCATAAGCTTACAGAGCAGAGACCCGGGGAGCGAAAAGCCCAACCCTTATATAGCTCAGCAGTCCCCGCCTCGGACGTGTCATCTCCTGACTGGCTCCTGCTTGTCAGCCCATATGACGCCACGGGAGAGGCAGAGAGTAAGGGATAGAAAAGTAGCAGGCACATGCGCACCAAGGTTGTTTACTCCAACTGACAACGGGTGTCAGCGCCATCTTGTAACGGAAAATGTGGGGGCGGCTCCCCACATCTCCCCCTTTTTGTTTTAATAGCAAACAGGCTCTCCTAGGACATTAGAGGGTAGAGACAGTGGTTGAACTTCCCAAAGAACAAAATTAGTGAGACGTGTACGAAACCTATCCCTAGATTCATCAAAATCCGGGATGCTTCCGACCTGTCCTCTGCCTTTTTCTGGGAAAAGGGAAAAAATACAGCAGGTAACCCTTATGCAGGACAACATGTCTCTCAGAGGAAAATGACTCTCTGTGCGATGCCTTTGCTCAACACCCCTCTTGGGAGGCCAGACTAAACACTCTACCCTGTGCAATGAACCTAAGTTCCGGGTGTGCAGGAGCTGTTCAGTCGGCAGCCTATTGCTTAAGCATAGTCAACCAGATATCGGTTGACGCCCCTTGCTCGAGCGCAGCCAGTGCTTGTGCTGTGACCACCTTATCTCTTTTGTTTTGGGTTCTGAGCTTGCAGACCAGCCAGAGAATAAACACTATTCCGCAACATAGGACTGCTCCAAACAATCCCACCCTCACCCATTCTTTGAAATATGAAACAGCTGAAGAAATCCACGAAGACAATCCCTCCATGAAGGACAGGTCAAGGCGGGTAGAATTAATCTGAACAATGGCGACCCTCAATTCGCGAAGCATCTGCTCAAATTCATAGGTCCAATTCTTCATCACCATTGTTATGTCTCGCCATCCTTTTGCTCCATAACGGTTCTGGTGAGTCGTTCTGGGACCCAAAAGGGATTTTCTTCATTCTGTGGAAAAACACAAACAGCTCCCCCTGGATCTTATTAGAATAGGATCCGGGCCTTTCCATTCATTAGTTAGCACATCTTTCCATTTTACAAATTCTTTGGGTCTTTGCGGATCCGAGCAATGCCTTGTTGCTGCATTTTGACTCTTATCATCCAGATTTTTAAAAATTTATAGTAAACAATGCCATGGCAATAGCCACTCTTGGTGTTGGGGGCAACTCCTTCATAATTCCCCCTTTTTGTTTTATTAGGTAAGACTTAAGTGTGCGATGTGCTCGCTCCACGATGCCTTGTCCCTGAGGATTGTAGGGCAGGCCTGTAGTATGTGTGACTTGCATTTGTGCAAGCTTCCAGTTCCTGAAAAGGGTATAATCCTTCTCCCCTTTTTTGTTTATCTTCTAATGTCCCTCTTGAGGACTGTAAGGGCTCCCCCTTATCCTTAAATTTACCGGGGGGTTATCTTTCTTAGTTACAACCGGTTTCTTTTTACGTGCACCTAACCTCTCACTACACTACGCTTGGTTTCTGACATGCTAGAGGGATTGAGAGGAGCCATGATAAAAATAAACACCTGCGGCTCGAATGAAACAAAAGTAACGATGTAACGATTGTAACACAGGCTCCAATCCAAAGTCCCAGAATAGCATACCTCTCCGAGAGTAGTTACCTGCAGTTCTGAATCCTCCTTGAATCCAAGGGGTCTCCGATGGTGCTGACGATGATGAGGTCTGAGTTCCCGGGGTTTTGGCACCAGATGTCCCGCGCTACCATCTCGCCAGCAAGAACGACACGGCACACTTAGGATCCTTCTGCAGAACAGCTTTAATGCGTCTTGAGAGGGAGAGCATAAGCTTACAGAGCAGAGACCCGGGGAGCGAAAAGCCCAACCCTTATATAGCTCAGCAGTCCCCGCCTCGGACGTGTCATCTCCTGACTAGCTCCTGCTTGTCAGCCCATATGACGCCACGGGAGAGGCAGAGAGTAAGGGATAGAAAAGTAGCAGGCACATGCGCACCAAGGTTGTTTACTCCAACTGACAACGGGTGTCAGCACCATCTTGTAACGGAAAATGTGGGGGCGGCTCCCCA
>NW_024434520.1:0-5185 GCF_017639785.1 Mesocricetus auratus | reverse complement strand
GAGTATAACCTGATCTACAGAGAGAGTTCTAGGTTATCTAAGGCTACCAAAAAACCCTGTCTTAAAGAAACAAAATGACATACAAAAATAAGCAAACAAAAAGTTAAGACTAAGTTTTACATATGTTCTTCTGAAAATAACAGTGGCTAAACTTGTACTATTATTTTTTAAAGTAGGGTAAGGATCTGTATATATATATTTTAGAAATGCAACTGTACCCATAAAGTGTTATTTTACACAAATACTCAGGACCCCACAATGTCCTTTTAGTTAGTATATTCTGCCACTTCTATATCTTTGAGACCAATGTTATTTGTAGAACAACACTTCAAACTATAACAGGTTTCACTGCCCTTTAAGGCTAGAAGAGAAAACTTTGAGAAAATAAACTTGTTTCAAAGTTTACCAGCTCCTGTTCTCTGGGTTCCATTTGGAATGAGTCCTCTTTAGGATATGGTGAGCAACTTTCCATACTATTGTGATGCAGAATTTTCTTTCCCACTAGCCTGTTCCCATTTTGTGGTTGCATTTTTTCCTTGTCTCACCAAGTCCCATTGCTGCTTCTAGCCCCAAATGAACACACAAAGACATATTAATTATAAAACTGTTAGCCAATTACTAGGGCTTCGCATTGGTTAGCTATATCTTAATTATTAACTCATTTCCATTAACCTGAATATTTCCACATGGTCTTATCTTACTTGAGATAGGTCCAGACCTCTTCCTCCTTTGGGTACTACATGTCATCTCTCTCTGGTGGGCTCTGTTTGCTTGCCTTTTCTAGAAATCTCTTCATATCCTAGTACTGTCTATCTTCCTGCCTCATTGGCCAAACATGGTTTTATTCATTAACCAATAAAAGAAACATATACACAGAAGGACATCCTATCTTCATTTCTCATTAAAAGATTATCTCTATGTAAATGAGAACATTTCTGTGGTATCTGGTTACTGCATGATTCTGATCTTTTGAGGCTTTTATTGAGTAAGGAGGAATCCTGAATTTTCTGCCTAGGGAATTCTTTGGGTTCTTTAGTGCAAACTTGGAACTATACCCATCTGTGTGTGCTTCTCTGTCTATTTCTCTCTGTCTCTCTCTCTCTCCTTCCCCCATACTCTCAATTTTATGTTTTTATATTATGTCTATATGTGTTCTGTTTGTTTGTATAGATGGGTGCATCACATGCTTGCTGGGTATGGTTGGAGTCCAGAAGACAGCATTGAATACCCTGAAATTGGAATACAGGTAACTGTTACTGTTAGCCGCTGTGTGTATCTTGGGTAGCAAACACAGATCCTCTGGAAAAAATATCAAGTGGTTTTACTGCTGAGACAACTTTCCAGCCTCCACCTCATGCTGTTCTCTAAAACTCATAATTCTTCCTCTACACTTCAGTCTATCTGTAGGCTCTTTGACTCTACCTGCCAAAACAAATTGATTTTCAGGGTTACACCATCTATTAAAAAGAAAAAGAAAGAAACATTGCTGTAACCTGGGCTACCTCTGGACATAAGTATGGCTACACCAGCATATACTTATTTTTGGTTTTGTTATGGACTTCTCATTCCAAATGACATGAGGGAGGCAAGTGGAAGCATTAGCCCTATGTCTCTTGTTAGTAGACATCTATGAATCATTCTAAGTTTGTCTGTTTTTTGATTGACCAATGACATTTGAAAAGAAAATCAGAAGGTGTATAGCATGCTGGTCATCTTGGGAACCATCTCATTTCCTCATAAAAAATTCATTAAGACTGATTTGTCAGAAGAGGTTGCCAAAATAGCATCTTCTGGGTTCATTGGTTAAATTGAAACCTCTTGTTTGTTCATTCTTTCTTTGTGAGTTTATGAATTATTTGTTGTTTCCTTTGCAAGTTCAGTCATTTTGTCATTCATGAGTTAGTGAGTTTATGAGTTTATGAGCCCATGGGTTCTTGAGTCTAGTCTTATTTGATAGCTTTGTGTAGTTTAACCTGGCACTCTAGAGATAGAAGCAGGCAGGTCCTAATGAGTTTGATGCCACCCTGGTCTAAACAATGAGTTCCAGCATAGCTAGGGATACACTATGAGAAACCCTATCAAAAAAAGGCCAAAAAATAAAACCAAATAAAAAATTCACAAAAGTCTATCTTTTAATTATAGAGACATATTCCCTGTAATCTTATTGTCTGTAGAACTTTGAAAATGAAAGCATGGTAGATGTCAAGAATTTTTCTGCATTTTATATTTTAACTTTGATTGTTATTATTTGCCATCTACTGAGTCTATGTTAGATTTGCTTGTATATTCCTAATATTTGAACTGTGTACTGAATTCTGTTATTTATGCTCTCACATTTATTAAAGGTAGGTAATTAGTGGTATAAATATCTTTATCAGACTGATTGTACTGTATGCCAGGGTTTATGTAGTGTTGTGCTTTCTCTAAATCTCTCTGTCTCTCTGTCTCTCTCTGTCTCTCTCTGTCTCTCTCTGCTCTGTCTCTCTGTCTCTGTCTGTCTGTCTCTCTCTCTCTCTCATTCCTTTCATCTGAGTTGTTGAATCTCTAGTCTCATTGACCCTCATGCCCACATATGTCCTCTAAAGGTCCCTGGCAGGATAATGATGAACAGACTCACAGGCCAGTAAAATGCCCATCCCAATAAACATGAAAAAATCAGAAGTTCAAGATCATCAAACTTTCATACTTCCTTAACCTTGTGCCAGAGACTGTAGTGATGAAACAATAAAGCACAAGTCCACAGTTTGGCTGGGCTACCTAGATTTTTACATCTCTTGCCTGGCAGTTAAACCTTCCTTCCTCTTGGAGCTGGAGAAGCTAGCCTTGCTGATTTGAATGTTTATGAGCAAACTTTCTCAGGTTTCAGAGTAACACCAATACTTCATTTACTTTACATTTCCACATGATTTTTGTTTATTTTATTCAGACAGGGTTTGTCTCTTTATGTAGACTTTGTTGAATCAGAATTCAGTGTATAGATCAGGCTAGCCTGAACTCACAGTGATCTTTCTTCCTCTTTCAGTCATGAGAAGATTTGAGATTAAAAGCACACACCATTACACCCAACTTTCAAGTCATACTTTTATATGACATCCATAAAGACTTATCCACAACCTGATGCCCTTACTCTCTGAGATCCAGACACATTGTCACATTGCATCATTGAAGACTTCTTTCTGAGTATGGCCATGAAAGTAGCAAACCACTCCAAAATATTTTAAGCATGCTTCTAGTGGTACATGCTTTTTCTTTTTTAAATTCTCATAGGAAGCCGGGCGGTGGTGGCGCACACCTTTAATCCCAGCACTTGGGAGGCAGAGGCAGGTGGAACTCTGTGAGTTCGAGGCCAGCCTGGTCTACAGAGCAAGTTCCAGGACAGCCTCCAAAACATTACAGAGAAACCCTGTCTCGAAAAACCAAAAAAAAATTCTCATAGGAAGCCCCCAAAGTTATAGTGTTCAACTATAAACAACAAAGAAGGAAATAGCCCAAAATGACAGTAGTTCTGAGATTAAAGCTATATGTGTTACATATTGCTTTAAACTTAACTAAAATTATCAATTCATGTTTCACTGGTAACTTCTATGGTGGTTTCCATATTGGAAATTGCAGAGAAGGAGGAGTCCTTCAGAGTTTTTTTTAAGATGGAAGGGAATAGAATTGGAAGACTAGGAAGACAACATGACCTATGTTTAAAAACAGTCCCCTGCTTCCTTAAAGAACACAAATCCTAAGACACAGGAAGGATTCTTGCTAGGAAGCAGTGCCTGCTTCAGACCGGCTAGCATGGATTTGAATGTATGAATCTGTATCTGAATGTATACTAGGGGTCAACTAATGGGATAGTGGTGGTGATAGATGTTTGGACTTGTTGTATATACTGAAAATAGATAAATGGTGTAGTATGTAAGTTTTCTTTGTAAGACCTAAAAGGATGCCTTGTTGATATGTAACTGTCCTCTTTTTAAGTAGCTAAATGTTTTTTCTTTGGCAACTCTCTCTTTGCCTTCCTCTTCCCAGAATTCCCCTAATCTGATATCCCTGCATGTACTTCCTGCCTGGCTACTGGCCAATCAGCATTTATTCATCAGCCAATAAGACAAACATATATTCACAGCATACAGAAGGACATTTCTTCTTCATTATGTCTCCCAGGGAGAGTGGGGCTAGAATACAGGCTGAGGCACATATCTAGTCATGATGAGTGGAGACAGAGTCATGGCTTATGGGATCCAGCTTAAAAATAGCTGCTCTGATCTTTGAGGTTTACCCTGATTTCCATGCATTTCCTCTTTCAGGCCACTTCTTGGGAATCCACATGATCTCTTTTAGCCCTATGCCATTTGACTATACAAATGTACATGTGTTTATATACTTACAGGGACTTCTGGGAAGGCATCATTCACACCCTCCTTCCTCACTGAGTGGGAGCTGGAAAAGGTGGAAAAAGTGACCCTTCATATAAAGATGATAACAAGGATAGGAATGAACTGCATGTACTCTTCTCTATTGTTGTTCTTTTGTAAAAGTTTAAAAATTAGAAAAATGGAGAGGGTGTGAGATTGATCCAGGACCGGTGGGATTTAGCACAAACCATAGCCAGTTCATTATCCATAGTTTATTACAGTGGCAGGAGAGCAAGAGCAGGAGAGAGAGATATGAGGGGGGTGAAAGGCAGAGCAAGAGAGTAGAATGTTAGTGAAGTGAAGAGAGAAGAGAGGTAAAAGTGAAGAGTGGTAAGAGAAGTAAGTGTGGAGACAGGTAAGAGAGAAGAGGAAATAATTGGGTGTGAGTCTGTCTTTTAAAGGGGTCCTTTACACCTGCATGCAGAATAGTTCTCATGGAACTCTGGGCTGGCCAGAGTACTGCCTGAGTGAATTCTGCCAGGTAACAAGACAGTGTAATGCTTGAACCTTTCACCCATTAGACCAGCAATGATTTGAATAACAATTATTCATCATGCCCCATTCTCTGATGATTGAGTTGACCCTCCTGTGTCAATCCCAGTATACCTTGTGTCATTTCAGGCTCCACCTCCAGGGTGTTCCCCTGCCCAAACAATTTTTCCTCAGTACATCTGAGGCAGAACTGAAGCCTGGGCAGGAGTGAGATGGGGACACAGACTGTTCTGCTTCCTCAAAAAGAAAAGCAGAGCCTTTGGCCTGAGTCACATTCTACTGTTATG
>NW_024434519.1:0-2782 GCF_017639785.1 Mesocricetus auratus | reverse complement strand
GGAAAAGGGGCTTCCCTTTTTTCTCCTGGAAGCCAGCCAGGCTTCTGTCTCCTGGTCTGTGTGACTCTCTCTCTCCCTGATAAAAAAATATATTGTTTTTCCCCATATAGTATCGAATATCGTTATTGGTGGGGATAATTCTTCTTGTGTTACAAAAAGTATTCCCCAAGCAAATCTACTATGAATCAAGAGAAAATTATCACTCTTTGATGTTTTATAATAGGATATATATAAGAGTATGTGTGTCAATTTTGTATCCTACATTCAGCCTTATGAATGTTTTTCTCTCTGCCAAGGCACTTGTCTCTTTAAAAATTTTATGGAAATTTTGAAAACATATAATGTGTCAAAATAGACAGGAGAAACTAAAATATACTGTAATCCTTGGATATTTTACTCTCACAAAGGCAATATCCATTGTACAACTTTAGAGGTCATCATGCATTGGAGATGTGTTTTCTGTTACTAAAGCCTATGGTTTAAAGTCTATGGACCACAGTGAAGAGTACAGTTTCCAGTTCACGAATGAAGAACTCTGAATTTGTTTACTTAGCAAATACAGAAAGCATAGACTATCAGTTCATTTGTTGGGAAAATTTAGCAGTAAAACAAATAATAGAAAGCCTGGAGTGTATATCCGTTAATGCATAAGGGGAGAACTTCTCTGTGTTCCATTCATATAAACTCAACAGAGAACCACGGGATCCCAACTACATGGAATCACATGGAGTATCCCTGAATTATTCTGCCTCTGTAAACACTGTTCTTCTTGCGCTCATAAATTGTCTGGGTTATTCTGGCCTCTTCTCTTGAAGTTGAGGCACTCATTTCTTTTAGGAAAGTGAGTTTTGTATAATTTTTTATTATTATTTGATTATAATAATCTTCCCTGTGTTTGTGGACAAAAATTCTCCATTTAGGCCTGAATTTCTTTGCTTTTCAAAAAATTTATCAGTATGACAACCTTATTAAAAGCTAAAACGTCCAACAACTAATGTAACAAAATATATGGGTGAAATACAAGTATGTCCCAAACTTTTGCAGAAAAGTACAAAAATTAAGGTTATTATACATTTTGAAAACCCTGTGTGTGTGTGTGTGTGTGTGTGTGTGTGTGTGTGTGTGTGTCCACCAATAAACTGGAATAGTACAGTGGTGCCTTTACTTACATGTGTGCTGTACTGAAGACAGTACTTACCTCTGAGGAAGCAGAAGTAAAAATACAAATTTGTGCCCTCTGTCTAAATCTAACAGGATATATTGTGAGGTCATGAGTGGGTTTGGTTAGTTTAGAAATGGATGGTGTATTAGATTGTGATAAACAGATACATCATAAGTGTTGACTGACAGCTGTGGCACAAATTCTTCTACCCTTATCATGTGCCCAAGAAAAAGGAAGTAACCGAGAAGCAGGATTGCACTTGGGAAGTTTACTATCCAAAGGTAGATGCAATTATACAACTTTTCATGTCAGCATGCAATGGAGATAAGTCTCCAAATGAGCCTATTGTAAAACTCTTGGATACTTCAAAACAACTGGAACAGGTAAATAACAGAAGGGTACCTAATCTCACCAACTGTAAGCTGTGAAGTACCTTCTCCACGTTTTTGTTGGTACATTTTCTCTTCTATAAGAAGTTAAAGTCTTTTGATTGATTTTATTTTATAATCTAAATTGTTAGATATTAGGATTGCTATGCCTGCGTGTTTCTTCTGTCAATTTGATTGGAAAATCTTTTCCCAACCCTTAACTCTGAGGTAATGTCTGGCTTTGAGGCTGAGGTATGTTTCTTATACGCAGCAGAAGAA
The DNA here is from genome assembly GCF_017639785.1 of Mesocricetus auratus. Taxonomy (NCBI): domain Eukaryota; kingdom Metazoa; phylum Chordata; class Mammalia; order Rodentia; family Cricetidae; genus Mesocricetus; species Mesocricetus auratus. The sequence goes on along the minus strand of NW_024434519.1, from coordinate 973 downwards.
TGGGTTCTGTTAGCCCATTTCTTTGTATGGGAGAGTTAAATCCATTAATATTTAGGGATATTAGTGACCATTTATTGCTCATTCTTGTTTGTTTTGGAATGGTTATTGGTGGTGAAATAATAGGTGGATATCCATCCCTTTCTTCTTTTGACTGTTGGTAAGGTGGGTTTATCTATTGCCTATGGATCTTAGACAAAGAAGCTAAAAGTATACAATGGAAAAACGTAAGCATCTTCAACCAATAGTCCTAGCATACCTGGATGTTGGCATATAGAAGAATGCAAGTGCAAGGAAATGCCAGAAAAACGCAGTTTACCTGTGCAGGCACCCAAGGTTTACAGTAATTTTGGAGCAACCAACTTTGCATAAGACATAGAGTATCTGAGAGATTGTCTCAGAAGCGGGAATATGTGAAAGAATGTCCTATCCTGAATTGGCAATTTGCAGCTGTCTTTCATGTTTATCTCCTGTTATCCTATTTAGAACAACATGCACATGTCAGCAGTTTAGATGGAGGTAGTTCTTTGCCTAAAAGTCCAGTAATGCCAAGAAAAGCAAACTCCAAATGGAGTGGCATCAGTGCCCATCATAATCTCTGGAACAACTTAGTGAATTCCGAAGTAATTTTTTATCAAGTCAACAGATTTATAAATTATTAATTCATTTAAATTCGATATTCTGTTCATTTTTGTGTGATTTGAAGATCACACATCTATGTTGTGTGACTCTCTGAGTACATAGAGACCCTAACTAAATAAAATAATTAGGTATAAGAATCATTGGTAATTATAATCTTTAATAATTAGAAGCATCTATTGATCACTGACTGAAGCTTTCCACATATATTATGAACAATGTTAAACAGATGTGAAACATAAGGACAAAGACATTAAATTTGTAACTTTATGCATATATGTGTAAATCTTTAGATCAGAGGTAGAACTGAAATATCTTTACCAGAATTGGAACTGTA
>NW_024434518.1:7500-16433 GCF_017639785.1 Mesocricetus auratus | reverse complement strand
TTAATTTTAATTTTAATTTTAATTTTAATTTTAATTTTAATTTTAATTTTAATTTTAATTTTAATTTTAATTTTAATTTTAATTTTAATTTTAATTTTAATTTTAATTTTAATTTTAATTTTAATTTTAATTTTAATTTTAATTTTAATTTTAATTTTAATTTTAATTTTAATTTTAATTTTAATTCTTTAATTTTAATTTTAATTTTAATTTTAATTTTAATTTTAATTTTAATTTTAATTTTAATTTTAATTTTAATTTTAATTTTAATTTTAATTTTAATTTTAATTTTAATTTTAATTTTAATTTTAATTTTAATTTTAATTTTAATTTTAATTTTAATTTTAATTTTAATTTTAATTTTAATTTTAATTTTAATTTTAATTTTAATTTTAATTTTAATTTTAATTTTAATTTTAATTTTAATTTTAATTTTAATTTTAATTTTAATTTTTTAATTTTAATTTTAATTTTAATTTTAATTTTAATTTTAATTTTAATTTTAATTTTAATTTTAATTTTAATTTTAATTTTAATTTTAATTTTAATTTTAATTTTAATTTTAATTTTAATTTTAATTTTAATTTTAATTTTAATTTTAATTTTAATTTTAATTTTAATTTTAATTTTAATTTTTTTAATTTTAATTTTAATTTTAATTTTAATTTTAATTTTAATTTTAATTTTAATTTTAATTTTTTAATTTTAATTTTAATTTTAATTTTAATTTTAATTTTAATTTTAATTTTAATTTTAATTTTAATTTTAATTTTAATTTTAATTTTAATTTTAATTTTAATTTTAATTTTAATTTTAATTTTAATTTTAATTTTAATTTTAATTTTAATTTTAATTTTAATTTTAATTTTAATTTTAATTTTAATTTTAATTTTAATTTTAATTTTAATTTTAATTTTAATTTTAATTTTAATTTTAATTTTAATTTTAATTTTAATTTTAATTTTAATTTTAATTTTAATTTTAATTTTAATTTTAATTTTAATTTTTTTAATTTTAATTTTAATTTTAATTTTAATTTTAATTTTAATTTTAATTTTAATTTTAATTTTAATTTTAATTTTAATTTTAATTTTAATTTTAATTTTAATTTTAATTTTAATTTTAATTTTAATTTTAATTTTAATTTTAATTTTAATTTTAATTTTAATTTTAATTTTAATTTTAATTTTAATTTTAATTTTAATTTTAATTTTAATTTTAATTTTAATTTTAATTTTAATTTTAATTTTTTAATTTTAATTTTAATTTTAATTTTAATTTTAATTTTAATTTTAATTTTAATTTTAATTTTTTAATTTTAATTTTAATTTTAATTTTAATTTTAATTTTAATTTTAATTTTAATTTTAATTTTAATTTTAATTTTAATTTTAATTTTAATTTTTTAATTTTAATTTTAATTTTAATTTTAATTTTAATTTTAATTTTAATTTTAATTTTAATTTTAATTTTAATTTTAATTTTAATTTTAATTTTAATTTTAATTTTAATTTTAATTTTAATTTTAATTTTAATTTTAATTTTTTAATTTTAATTTTAATTTTAATTTTAATTTTAATTTTAATTTTAATTTTAATTTTAATTTTAATTTTAATTTTAATTTTAATTTTAATTTTAATTTTAATTTTAATTTTAATTTTAATTTTAATTTTAATTTTTTAATTTTAATTTTAATTTTAATTTTAATTTTAATTTTAATTTTAATTTTAATTTTAATTTTAATTTTAATTTTAATTTTAATTTTAATTTTAATTTTAATTTTAATTTTAATTTTAATTTTAATTTTAATTTTAATTTTAATTTTAATTTTAATTTTAATTTTAATTTTAATTTTAATTTTAATTTTAATTTTAATTTTAATTTTAATTTTAATTTTAATTTTAATTTTAATTTTAATTTTAATTTTAATTTTAATTTTAATTTTAATTTTAATTTTAATTTTAATTTTAATTTTAATTTTAATTTTAATTTTAATTTTAATTTTAATTTTAATTTTAATTTTAATTTTAATTTTAATTTTAATTTTAATTTTAATTTTAATTTTAATTTTAATTTTAATTTTAATTTTAATTTTAATTTTTTAATTTTAATTTTAATTTTAATTTTAATTTTAATTTTAATTTTAATTTTAATTTTAATTTTTTAATTTTAATTTTAATTTTAATTTTAATTTTAATTTTAATTTTAATTTTAATTTTAATTTTAATTTTAATTTTAATTTTAATTTTAATTTTAATTTTAATTTTAATTTTAATTTTAATTTTAATTTTAATTTTAATTTTAATTTTAATTTTAATTTTAATTTTAATTTTAATTTTAATTTTAATTTTAATTTTAATTTTAATTTTAATTTTAATTTTAATTTTAATTTTAATTTTAATTTTAATTTTAATTTTAATTTTAATTTTAATTTTAATTTTAATTTTAATTTTAATTTTAATTTTAATTTTAATTTTAATTTTAATTTTAATTTTAATTTTAATTTTAATTTTAATTTTAATTTTAATTTTAATTTTAATTTTAATTTTAATTTTAATTTTAATTTTAATTTTAATTTTTTAATTTTAATTTTAATTTTAATTTTAATTTTAATTTTAATTTTAATTTTAATTTTAATTTTAATTTTAATTTTAATTTTAATTTTAATTTTAATTTTAATTTTAATTTTAATTTTAATTTTAATTTTTAATTTTAATTTTAATTTTAATTTTAATTTTAATTTTAATTTTAATTTTAATTTTAATTTTAATTTTAATTTTAATTTTAATTTTAATTTTAATTTTAATTTTAATTTTAATTTTAATTTTAATTTTAATTTTAATTTTAATTTTAATTTTAATTTTAATTTTAATTTTAATTTTAATTTTAATTTTTTAATTTTAATTTTAATTTTAATTTTAATTTTTTAATTTTAATTTTAATTTTAATTTTAATTTTAATTTTAATTTTAATTTTAATTTTAATTTTAATTTTAATTTTAATTTTAATTTTAATTTTAATTTTAATTTTAATTTTAATTTTAATTTTAATTTTAATTTTAATTTTAATTTTAATTTTAATTTTAATTTTAATTTTAATTTTAATTTTAATTTTAATTTTAATTTTAATTTTAATTTTAATTTTAATTTTAATTTTAATTTTAATTTTAATTTTAATTTTAATTTTAATTTTTTTAATTTTAATTTTAATTTTAATTTTAATTTTAATTTTAATTTTAATTTTAATTTTAATTTTAATTTTAATTTTTTAATTTTAATTTTAATTTTAATTTTAATTTTAATTTTAATTTTAATTTTAATTTTAATTTTAATTTTAATTTTAATTTTAATTTTAATTTTAATTTTAATTTTAATTTTAATTTTAATTTTAATTTTAATTTTAATTTTAATTTTAATTTTAATTTTAATTTTAATTTTAATTTTAATTTTAATTTTAATTTTAATTTTAATTTTTTAATTTTAATTTTAATTTTAATTTTAATTTTAATTTTAATTTTAATTTTAATTTTAATTTTAATTTTAATTTTAATTTTAATTTTAATTTTAATTTTAATTTTAATTTTAATTTTAATTTTAATTTTAATTTTAATTTTAATTTTAATTTTAATTTTAATTTTAATTTTAATTTTAATTTTAATTTTAATTTTAATTTTAATTTTAATTTTAATTTTAATTTTAATTTTAATTTTAATTTTAATTTTAATTTTAATTTTAATTTTAATTTTAATTTTAATTTTAATTTTAATTTTAATTTTAATTTTAATTTTAATTTTAATTTTAATTTTAATTTTTTAATTTTAATTTTAATTTTAATTTTAATTTTAATTTTAATTTTAATTTTAATTTTAATTTTAATTTTAATTTTAATTTTTTAATTTTAATTTTAATTTTAATTTTAATTTTAATTTTAATTTTAATTTTAATTTTAATTTTAATTTTAATTTTAATTTTAATTTTAATTTTAATTTTAATTTTAATTTTAATTTTAATTTTTTAATTTTAATTTTAATTTTAATTTTAATTTTAATTTTAATTTTAATTTTAATTTTAATTTTAATTTTAATTTTTTAATTTTAATTTTAATTTTAATTTTAATTTTAATTTTAATTTTAATTTTAATTTTAATTTTAATTTTAATTTTAATTTTAATTTTAATTTTAATTTTAATTTTAATTTTAATTTTAATTTTAATTTTTTAATTTTAATTTTAATTTTAATTTTAATTTTAATTTTAATTTTAATTTTAATTTTAATTTTAATTTTAATTTTAATTTTAATTTTAATTTTAATTTTAATTTTAATTTTAATTTTAATTTTAATTTTAATTTTAATTTTAATTTTAATTTTAATTTTAATTTTAATTTTAATTTTAATTTTAATTTTAATTTTAATTTTAATTTTAATTTTTTAATTTTAATTTTAATTTTAATTTTAATTTTAATTTTAATTTTAATTTTAATTTTAATTTTAATTTTAATTTTAATTTTAATTTTAATTTTAATTTTAATTTTAATTTTAATTTTAATTTTAATTTTAATTTTAATTTTAATTTTAATTTTAATTTTAATTTTAATTTTAATTTTAATTTTAATTTTAATTTTAATTTTAATTTTAATTTTAATTTTAATTTTAATTTTAATTTTAATTTTAATTTTAATTTTAATTTTAATTTTAATTTTAATTTTAATTTTAATTTTAATTTTAATTTTAATTTTAATTTTAATTTTAATTTTAATTTTAATTTTAATTTTTTTAATTTTAATTTTAATTTTAATTTTAATTTTAATTTTAATTTTAATTTTTTAATTTTAATTTTAATTTTAATTTTAATTTTAATTTTAATTTTAATTTTAATTTTAATTTTAATTTTAATTTTAATTTTAATTTTAATTTTAATTTTAATTTTAATTTTAATTTTAATTTTAATTTTAATTTTAATTTTTTAATTTTAATTTTAATTTTAATTTTAATTTTAATTTTAATTTTAATTTTAATTTTAATTTTAATTTTAATTTTAATTTTAATTTTAATTTTAATTTTAATTTTAATTTTAATTTTAATTTTAATTTTAATTTTAATTTTAATTTTAATTTTAATTTTAATTTTAATTTTAATTTTAATTTTAATTTTAATTTTAATTTTAATTTTAATTTTAATTTTAATTTTAATTTTAATTTTAATTTTAATTTTAATTTTAATTTTAATTTTAATTTTAATTTTAATTTTAATTTTAATTTTAATTTTAATTTTAATTTTAATTTTAATTTTAATTTTAATTTTAATTTTAATTTTAATTTTAATTTTAATTTTAATTTTAATTTTAATTTTAATTTTAATTTTAATTTTAATTTTAATTTTAATTTTAATTTTAATTTTTTAATTTTAATTTTAATTTTAATTTTAATTTTAATTTTAATTTTAATTTTAATTTTAATTTTAATTTTTTAATTTTAATTTTAATTTTAATTTTAATTTTAATTTTAATTTTAATTTTAATTTTAATTTTTTAATTTTAATTTTAATTTTAATTTTAATTTTAATTTTAATTTTAATTTTAATTTTAATTTTAATTTTAATTTTAATTTTAATTTTAATTTTAATTTTAATTTTAATTTTAATTTTAATTTTAATTTTAATTTTAATTTTAATTTTAATTTTAATTTTAATTTTTTAATTTTAATTTTAATTTTAATTTTAATTTTAATTTTAATTTTAATTTTAATTTTAATTTTAATTTTAATTTTAATTTTAATTTTAATTTTAATTTTAATTTTAATTTTAATTTTAATTTTAATTTTAATTTTAATTTTAATTTTAATTTTAATTTTAATTTTAATTTTAATTTTAATTTTAATTTTAATTTTAATTTTAATTTTAATTTTAATTTTAATTTTAATTTTAATTTTAATTTTAATTTTAATTTTAATTTTAATTTTAATTTTAATTTTAATTTTAATTTTAATTTTAATTTTAATTTTAATTTTAATTTTAATTTTAATTTTAATTTTAATTTTAATTTTAATTTTAATTTTAATTTTAATTTTAATTTTAATTTTAATTTTAATTTTAATTTTAATTTTAATTTTAATTTTAATTTTAATTTTAATTTTAATTTTAATTTTAATTTTAATTTTAATTTTTTAATTTTAATTTTAATTTTAATTTTAATTTTAATTTTAATTTTAATTTTAATTTTAATTTTAATTTTAATTTTAATTTTAATTTTAATTTTAATTTTAATTTTAATTTTAATTTTAATTTTAATTTTAATTTTAATTTTAATTTTAATTTTAATTTTAATTTTAATTTTAATTTTAATTTTAATTTTAATTTTAATTTTAATTTTAATTTTAATTTTAATTTTAATTTTAATTTTAATTTTAATTTTAATTTTAATTTTAATTTTAATTTTAATTTTAATTTTAATTTTAATTTTAATTTTAATTTTAATTTTAATTTTAATTTTAATTTTAATTTTAATTTTAATTTTAATTTTAATTTTAATTTTAATTTTAATTTTAATTTTAATTTTAATTTTAATTTTAATTTTAATTTTAATTTTAATTTTAATTTTAATTTTAATTTTAATTTTAATTTTAATTTTAATTTTAATTTTAATTTTAATTTTAATTTTAATTTTAATTTTAATTTTAATTTTAATTTTAATTTTAATTTTAATTTTAATTTTAATTTTAATTTTAATTTTAATTTTTTAATTTTAATTTTAATTTTAATTTTAATTTTAATTTTAATTTTAATTTTAATTTTAATTTTAATTTTAATTTTAATTTTAATTTTAATTTTAATTTTAATTTTAATTTTAATTTTAATTTTAATTTTAATTTTAATTTTAATTTTAATTTTAATTTTAATTTTAATTTTAATTTTAATTTTAATTTTAATTTTAATTTTAATTTTAATTTTAATTTTAATTTTAATTTTAATTTTAATTTTAATTTTAATTTTAATTTTAATTTTAATTTTAATTTTAATTTTAATTTTAATTTTAATTTTAATTTTAATTTTAATTTTAATTTTAATTTTAATTTTAATTTTAATTTTAATTTTTTAATTTTAATTTTAATTTTAATTTTAATTTTAATTTTAATTTTAATTTTAATTTTAATTTTAATTTTAATTTTAATTTTAATTTTAATTTTTTAATTTTAATTTTAATTTTAATTTTAATTTTAATTTTAATTTTAATTTTAATTTTAATTTTAATTTTAATTTTAATTTTAATTTTAATTTTAATTTTAATTTTAATTTTAATTTTAATTTTAATTTTAATTTTTTAATTTTAATTTTAATTTTAATTTTAATTTTAATTTTAATTTTAATTTTAATTTTAATTTTAATTTTAATTTTAATTTTAATTTTAATTTTAATTTTAATTTTAATTTTAATTTTAATTTTAATTTTAATTTTAATTTTAATTTTAATTTTAATTTTAATTTTAATTTTAATTTTAATTTTAATTTTAATTTTAATTTTAATTTTAATTTTAATTTTAATTTTAATTTTAATTTTAATTTTAATTTTAATTTTAATTTTAATTTTAATTTTAATTTTAATTTTTTAATTTTAATTTTAATTTTAATTTTAATTTTAATTTTAATTTTAATTTTAATTTTAATTTTAATTTTAATTTTAATTTTAATTTTAATTTTAATTTTAATTTTAATTTTAATTTTAATTTTAATTTTAATTTTAATTTTAATTTTAATTTTAATTTTAATTTTAATTTTAATTTTAATTTTAATTTTAATTTTAATTTTAATTTTAATTTTAATTTTAATTTTAATTTTAATTTTAATTTTAATTTTAATTTTAATTTTAATTTTAATTTTAATTTTAATTTTAATTTTAATTTTAATTTTAATTTTAATTTTAATTTTAATTTTAATTTTAATTTTAATTTTAATTTTAATTTTAATTTTAATTTTAATTTTAATTTTAATTTTAATTTTAATTTTAATTTTAATTTTAATTTTAATTTTAATTTTAATTTTAATTTTAATTTTAATTTTAATTTTAATTTTAATTTTAATTTTAATTTTAATTTTAATTTTAATTTTAATTTTAATTTTAATTTTAATTTTAATTTTAATTTTAATTTTAATTTTAATTTTAATTTTAATTTTAATTTTAATTTTAATTTTAATTTTAATTTTAATTTTAATTTTAATTTTAATTTTAATTTTAATTTTAATTTTAATTTTAATTTTAATTTTAATTTTAATTTTAATTTTAATTTTAATTTTAATTTTAATTTTAATTTTAATTTTAATTTTAATTTTAATTTTAATTTTAATTTTAATTTTAATTTTAATTTTAATTTTAATTTTAATTTTAATTTTAATTTTAATTTTAATTTTAATTTTAATTTTAATTTTAATTTTAATTTTAATTTTAATTTTAATTTTAATTTTAATTTTAATTTTAATTTTAATTTTAATTTTAATTTTAATTTTAATTTTAATTTTAATTTTAATTTTAATTTTAATTTTAATTTTAATTTTAATTTTAATTTTAATTTTAATTTTAATTTTAATTTTAATTTTAATTTTAATTTTAATTTTAATTTTAATTTTAATTTTAATTTTAATTTTAATTTTAATTTTAATTTTAATTTTAATTTTAATTTTAATTTTAATTTTAATTTTAATTTTAATTTTAATTTTAATTTTAATTTTAATTTTAATTTTAATTTTAATTTTAATTTTAATTTTAATTTTAATTTTAATTTTAATTTTAATTTTTTAATTTTAATTTTAATTTTAATTTTAATTTTAATTTTAATTTTAATTTTAATTTTAATTTTAATTTTAATTTTAATTTTAATTTTAATTTTAATTTTAATTTTAATTTTAATTTTAATTTTAATTTTAATTTTAATTTTAATTTTAATTTT
>NW_024434518.1:0-2500 GCF_017639785.1 Mesocricetus auratus | reverse complement strand
TCTCCTCTTTTCTGTCTAAACAAAAGTAAGGTCTTAACTTTAACATAGTCAAATTATATATAAAAGAACAGTTATCTAGTAAGAACATAGTTACAACATTTTGTCTATCAACATTTAGCAAGATTTAAAGAAAATACCATCTATCTCATTCTTGTGAGTCCAAAGTCCTATATGTAGCTTATCTTTTATCATAAGTAAGAAAAACTATAATTATAACTATCTGTCTTCAACTCCATCAAAGTACACAGAAGGATAATATATAAACAATAGGACTGACAGAGACATCTTACTGCCTGGAGAGTCACCCGAAGTTCCTCTGTAACGTTGGGGCATCCATCTTCAGCCCATAGGCCACAATGTATCCAGAAGATTTCTCAGCCAAGCAGGCAATTTCAAAACTGTGCATGCGCATTTGCATTCTGTCAGTCATTTCTCTCTGTCCTGCAGAAAGTCTTGTAGACTCTTCCATGGAGCAGGAACCCAGTATGACTGAGTTCAGCAGTCACTTTCTTGTGGGTCCTGCATGTCCAGTTTATACAGCAACAGTCAAACAGTCTAGACAAGAGCAGTTTCTTGCCCAAATGGCTAATCTTGCCATGTTGAAAGCAAACTCCAAAATTAGTTTCTTCGGTGCCCATCTTCCTCTCAGACGTAATTGGTGCTGCCAGCAACAGACATTTCTCATTGTCAAGAAAAACCCTCAACCATTTTAAATGCCATTTTCTGAAGGTCTTTGAAAGGTTTGAAGACTATCTGTCTCAAACATATCTCTATATATCTAGAAAACCTAACTTACCTAAATATAAATTCTGACTATTATAAGTAACTATCTATAGTCTGTATTTAATTATGCATTATATTTTAAAAGATCAGTATAAGCACAATACTTAATCAAGAGGAGAAATATACACATCACAAAGTTGACCTTGAATTTGTATCAATAAATGAAAAACCATACCCATACCATAATTCCCCTTTTTACCATTATAAAGAGATTGGCTGTGATCATTAACCAATTATAAACAACCCCATTTAAATGAAAACAAAGATTTATAAACAAGATGGGAATTGGGACATCGCTCATTCCAAACTGCTTCGTGCTGGAAGGGGGCGCTGTTCATACCATGGGGATCATGACAAAACTCAGAAACCTGTATAAGTCCTTATTTTCAGGGTCTGTAAAGCTGCATCATCTTAGCTGTCCCAATTGTTGGAACACCTGGTCCACTGCTTCCGGGGGTCTTGGTTCATCAAACCACAGAAGCCTGGAAGGAATCCTCAGCTTTTCATTTTCTGTAGAAACATAATCAAAATCTCCTTTCCCAAGTAACATATCCTTATACTTAAAATTTGAAGTTAAGGCATTTTCAAAAGATATAAGTTGAATTAATTCAGCAGCATTTATAATCAAGTGTACTTTAGCAGCTCTTCCTTCCTGAGCAATCAAAAAACTGAAAAACACAATAGCATACAGTATCCAGACTCTCTGTGTATTTTCCATCTTTATGTGGCTTATTTATTTATCTATTATTATTACTCTATTTCTTTTACTTTTATTTATTTTTCTCTGAGACAGGGTTTCTCTTTGGAAATCTGCCTGCCTCTGCCTCTGCAGCAAATCCTACTGGCATGTGCCACCAAAGCCAGTTTCTCTGTTTATCACTATGCCTTTTTTTTCTCTCTCAATCTTATGTATATTTTTAAACACACTGTAAACTTTTAGAGGTTTTTTTTATCCAAGTTTGACTTTACTGTAAATCTTTATGTTTTTCTGCCCACATGTCTTATCTGTTAAAACAGCGGCTGTTTTAAACTGCCGTTTTTTCCAAGATGGCGGTGCATAGTGTGACTCCAGCTTGCCGGCTCAGTAGATGTGGTCACTGCCACTTCCAGCTGTATGTACACACTTTTCAATCGTTAGCAGAGTCTCTTAAAACAACCTTGCTGGCGTTTGTTCTTTTTTAATGCCGAGTCAGGAAGACTCCGTAAGCTAAGCCAGCGTGAATCTCTGGCTTGTCGCTAGCCAAACAGAGCCATGAGAAAAATGCTGCTATCAAAAATCTGTGCTTCTCTCCATTCTTCTGTTTCTAAAATTCCTTTAAAGCTTTTGTCATTCTACATGGAAATTCAATCCCACTCTGACACCATTCTGTAAAGGGAAGCTTTTCTCTTGCTAGACAGCTTTGTCTATCACCGCCAGTCACCTGGTTCTAGAGCCGTATCAGTCCCAAATAAACACACAAGAGGCTATATTAATTATGAAGCTGTTGGCCTTGCTTGTTTCTTACTGGCTAGCTCTGACTTAAGTAATTACCCCATAATTGTTAATCTAAGTATGTTCTCTTACCGGAGAATATTTCCGGGCTTCCTACCCCATGGCGTTACATCTTGACTCTCTTGTGTTTCTCCTTCCCAGAGTCCTCCTGGACTCCTAGTCCCACCTATCTTGGTTCCCTATTGGCTCAGACAGTGCTTTATTGACAAATACACAGGACTTCCC
>NW_024434517.1:0-51628 GCF_017639785.1 Mesocricetus auratus | reverse complement strand
GTTAAGGAGCCACGGCCCAGAATAAGCCCAATGGTGGCAGGGGGCAAAGGTCCAGGGGAATGGACTGGGACCGGTTGAACATTCATTTGGGGCATGAGTAAGAAGTCGGAGGCGGCACGCAAGTCCATTCCGGAGGTTCCTCGGAAACCTCTACTTCCTCTTGATTGCTTTTCTGAAATTGGTTCCCATATTTCTGAGGGCCCTGGGACCATGGGCCCCGTGACCCGCTTTTTGATTGGGGTACCTTGGATTCTTCAATAGGGGCAGAAGCCTCCCTTTACATCCCGGACTGACCTGCATTCGCTAGCCCTATGATAACCTTTACCACAACGATAGCAAAGCTTCGATTCTCTTGTTCTTTCAGGGGCTTGACAATCTTTCTTAAGGTGCCCCATTCTCCCACAATTAAAACAAGCTTTTCGATTAGATAAATCTCTATACCTGTGCGTTTGTAAAATGGCGGCAGCTAGTCCTGCATTGGTTAGGGTCCCCCAGCTCCCTGCACACTCTGAGCCAATCTTGTAAACCTTTGCTTTTGCGAGGGGCGATAGCCGCTCGACATTCCTGGGTTGCTTGTTCATAGACAAGTTGCTCAATCAGGGGCATAGCTTGTTCTGAATCACCAAAGATGCGACTGGCGGCCTCTGTCATTCTGGCCACAAAGTCTGAAAATGGCTCTTGGGGTCCTTGGACAATCTTTGTAAGGTGTCCACTGGACTCTCCCTTTTGTGAGGGCCTTCCATGCTTTAATAGCGGCGGCCGACACCTGACCATAGACGCCCCAGATGTAGTTGGTTTGATTAAGGGCATGTTGACCCTGACCTGTCAGCATTTCAAATGTCCACTGCCTCTGATTCTCATCTTCAGCCGTGGCATTAACTCTAGCTTGTGCCTGGGCTGCATCATACCAGAGAGCCTTCCATTCCATGTATTGTCCCATGTTGGGAAGCACTGCTTTCACTGTCGTTTGCCAGTCAGTGGGAGTCATGGCAAAATTAGCAAGCCTTTCCACCTGTAATGTGGTAAAGTTAGCATTGACCCCATAATTACGAACGGATTCGGCCAATTCTTTAATTTGATTGTAATCTACGGGGTATGTACTCTTCCGCCTTCCACATTCTCGAATACTGGAAAAGCCATTTGTATTTTTCTCCGTTCCTCTAAAGGTAAAAAGGAGTCAGTACCAGTATTCAGCCGAAGCTCATATGGCGGAGGCGCTGAGGGGCGTGAGCCCGCCGGATTTATAGGCGGTGGCCTCACATTCATTTTTGTTTTCAGTGGCCGGTGTCTATCAGGGTGATATCTTTTTTCCTCATACCGTGCCACCTCCTCCTCTAGACCACCTTCTTCGCTAGAATCCAGAGTGTCAGAATCAGAATTATCTAGCTCCAAGGCTTCTAGCTCTACTGCAGGGTATAGACTAGATTCTGGCTTTTTCTTTTTCTTAGATTTGTTAAGGGGTGAATGATAACTCCCTTCTTTCTCTCCCCTTTCTTAACTTCCTGGGGAGGGCCTTTTTTCTTAGACATGTCTTTTCTTTTGCGAGCTCCCATTCTCTCACTCCGTTCAGTTTCTGACATGCTATCCTGAACTTCCTCTAAGGTTCCCTGACTTTCTATTATAGCAGGGTGACAGGCCTCATCCTCCAAGCAGTTTTTAACTAGCTTCCAAATGGCTTTGGTACCTAAGCAGAGATCTCCTTCTGCATGCTTCCTGTCTAGTTCTTTACCTAGCTTGTTCCATGAGGCCACAGTGAGGGACCCGGAACAAGCATACCATGGTGCCACTCTATCTACCTCCTTCACAAAATTTTGAAGTGTTCGTGGTGCAATTTTAAGATCTCTTTGTTTTAGCACAGTCTGTAAGGCTGTAACCACTGACTGTGACGACCCCATCGCGCTGACAGCTTATCTAAAAACGCGCTCAACTCCGTTACCAGACTGACAGCACCAGACTGACAGCACCAGACTGACAGCACCAGACTGACAGCACCAGATGGACAGCGCCAGATGGACAGCGCCAGACGGACAGCGCCAGACGGACACGCCGTTCTGTCAGCACCAGCCACGATGAAGGAGAAGGACAAACAGGACTAGCACCAAAGCCTCCACTGACCCGTCCCACGGTGATGACAAACTAAGGCCAAAGTCGAGAAAAGGGTTGTTCAGGATAAAGCATACCTCTCTGAACCTACGTCCCTGCAGTTCTGAATCCGCCCCGTCTTCCGAGGGGTCTCCGCGGCGCCGGCGATGTTGAAGAGTTCCCGGTTTCGGCACCAGATGTCCCGCGCTACCGTCTCGCCAGCAAGAACGACGCAGAACACTCGGATCCTTCTGCAGTAAAGCTTTAATGCATCTTGAGAGATAGATGATCAGCTTCTTAGAGGGAGACCCCAAGCTAAGAAACCCAGCCCCTTATATAAGCCTAGGAGCTCCGAGTGAGATGTGTAGAGCCGGGATTGGTGGTTTGCACATCACCCCAGATGACGTCACGGGAGAGGCACAGTTTAAACGGTTAACTCCAACTGACAGCGACAGTTAACTCCAACTGACAGCGACAGTTAACTCCAACTGACAGCGACAGTTAACTCCAACTGACAGCGACAGTTAACTCCAACTGACAGCGACAGTTAACTCCAACTGACAGCGACAGTTAACTCCAACTGACAGTGGATGTCAGCGCCATCTTCTAACGGCAATAGCGATAGCGAGGGCGGCTCCTCACACCCCACCATTTGATTGGATCCTTTGGTGTTTTGGACACTTGCTTCTTGAGTTCTTTGTAAATTTTGGAGATTAGCCCTCTGTCAGATGTGGGGTCATTGAATATCTTTTCCCATTCTGTGGACTGCCTTTCTGTCTTGTTTACTGTGTCCTTTGCCTTACAGAAGCTTTTTAGTTTCATGATGTCCCATTTGTTAATTGTTGATCTCAGTGTCTGTGTCACTGCTGTTATGTGGGGAGATCTCTTGGACCCCAGACCGACAGCTGGGAGGCCAGGATGGGACCGATCCAGACCCCCTGAATGTGATAGTCAATGAGGAGGCCTAGGCTACCTATGGGGTCCTGAGCAGTGGAATAGTGTTTATCCCTCGAATACTAACAGATATCGTGTGTCAATAACACAAAGAGGGTTGCTCTCTCTGCCTGGACTCTTAGGGAAGTGCTTGGACCCTACCCTGAATGAAATGACAGACTCTAGATATCTCCTATGTGGAAGGAATTGGCAATAGGGTTGGAGGATGGAGGGGGTGGTGGGGGGTGCAGGAGGAGGGGAGGGAGAGGGAACTGGGATTGACATATAAAAAAGCTATTTAAAATTTAACAATATTTAAAATAAGAATTCCTAGAATTCTTTGACAATTAATCTACAACATACCCATATTTACGGGACACTTTGAAAGCAGCTCTAGGAGGCAAGCCCTCAGCACTAAGTGCCTATATAATGGATCTAGAGAACTCCCACACTAGTGGCATGGCAGCATACTTGAAATATCTAGAATAAAAAACAAAATTACCCAGGAGGATTAGATGACAGCAAATAATCAAATTGGAGGTTGAACATTAAAATAGAAACAAAGGAAACAATATATAGAATCAATGAATCAAAGAGTGGTGTCCTTGAAACAACAAGATAGAAAAAGCTTTATCCTATCTAACCAAAAATCAAAGAGAGAATATGAAAAGTAACAAAATCAGAATTGAAAGGGGGCAGACTTAACAATGGATACTGAAGAAATCCAGAGAATAATCAGGTCATAATTTGAAAAACCTGTTCTCTACAAAATTGGAAAACATAAAGGAAATGAGCAATTTTTTGTATAGGTATCACATACCAAAATTAAATCAAGAACAGATAAACAATTTACATAGACTTATAGTCCATAATGAAGTAGAAGCAGTCATCAAAAGTCTCCCATGCAAAAAGAGCACAGGGCAGGCTGATTTCTGTTTAGAATTCTATCAGAAATTCAAAGTGTAAATTAATACAAAAACTACTGAAATTGTTCTATGCAATTGCAAATGAAGGTTCAGTGCCAAACTCTTTACATTGATATAATCACCTTGGTATGAAACCACACAATGGCACACATAAGAAAGAGAATAAATTGAATTGTTGGGGTCTAGTTTTCTGAGTACTTTCTAGGTTTTTAATTCTTTCCTCTCTATAAGATTTGGATTGGCGAAAGTCTTTTCCCAATCTGTGGGTACTGTTTGTTTTGTTGTCTGTGTCTTTTGCCTTACAAAAGTTTCCAACTTTCAGCAGGTGCCATTTATTAACTGTCAATCTCAATGTCTGTGCAACTGGTGTTATGTTCAGGAAGCAGTCTCCTGTACCAATTCATTCAAGGGTATCTCCTACTTTCTATTCTAAGAGTTGCAGCAAGACTGGATTTATGTTCAGGTCTTTGATCTATTTGGACTTAAATTTTGCTCATGGTGACATGGTTCTATCAGCCGTCTTCTACACGTCCATATACATTTATGCTAGCACCATTTACTTTCTTTTTTCCATAGTATAATTTTAATTTCTTTGTCAAAAATCTGATGTTCATACGGGTGTTTGTTAATATCAGTGTTTCCACTTCGATTTCTTTGGTCTACCTCTCTATTTTTGTGCAAATACTAAGCTGTTTTCAGGACTATATTTCTATAATAGGGCTTAAAGTCAAGGATTGTGATGCATTTGGAAAGTGCTTTAATTTACAGTGTTGTTTTGGCTATCATGAGTCATTTGATTTTCCATATATCATTGAGTATCATTCTTTCAATGTCTATAAAGAATTATTCTGAGATTTTGATAGGAATTGCATTGAATCTACATATTGCTTTTGGTAAGACTGCCATTTTTACTTGTTGATATGACCTATCCAAGAGCATGGAAGATCGTTCTCTTTTCTGGTACTTTCTTCAACTTCATTCAAAGTTCTAGTGATTCAGGTCTTTCACTTGTTTGGTTAGTGTCCCGCGCTACCGTCTCGCCAGCAAGAACGACGCAGAACACTCGGATCCTTCTGCAGTAAAGCTTTAATGCATCTTGAGAGATAGATGATCAGCTTCTTAGAGGGAGACCCCAAGCTAAGAAACCCAGCCCCTTATATAAGCCTAGGAGCTCCGAGTGAGACGTGTAGAGCCGGGATTGGTGGTTTGCACATCACCCCAGATGACGCCACGGGAGAGGCACAGCTTAAACGGTTAACTCCAACTGACAGCAGATGTCAGCGCCATCTTCTAACGGCAATAGCGATAGCGAGGGCGGCTCCTCACATCTCCCCCTATTCATTTATTTTTGAAGCAATAGGACACCCACAACTTTGGAGTGGAGATAGAGGTCAAATCCCCATGTGCAAATTCGGAACATGTACAAAGCTCCTCTCCAGGGTCTTATCCCCAGAGAGAGCCCTGACCAGTCCGATGTCGTTTTTCTGGGGGAAGGAGATCATGACATAGAACCTTCATGCAAGATGACTTATCTCCCAGGAGAAAGTCGTTATACCGCAGACCTCTCCTGTGCAGTGCTTAGCCTTGCAACTCCTTGGGCTGCTGAAGCCTACCCACTCTATCCCGTGCAATGAGACTAGCCTCGTGGGGTGCAAGAGCTGGGAGGCCAGCGACCTATTGCTTTAACATGGTTAACCAAATGTCAGGGAGGCTCCGTGTTCTAAGGCAGCAAGTGCTTGTGCCACCACCACTTTGTCTCTTTTGTTTGGGCTCTGAGCTTACACACCATCCAAAGCATCAACACTATTCCACAGCAGAGAACTAGGCTAAATGATCCTACCCCCACCCATTCCTTAAAATAAGAAAATGCAGATGAAATCCAGGAGGAGAGGCCTTCCATCAGAGAAAGATCCAGATGCGTCGAATTCACTTGCAGGATCGCCATTCTCAACTCACGGAGTGTCTGCTCAAACTCAAAAGTCCAATTCTGTAATAAATGTTGAGACAGAGCTTGTGACAGGTTAGCTGCTCTTGTAAAATTCTCATATTGTACTGAAGTGACACAAAGGCCAGGCAACTTTTGTTCACATCCCAATTGGGCCATCTGCCACAATATATCCAATTGTTCCTGAACCAAATTAATCTGTTGGTTTACCAACATCAGGCCTCCTTGTATCTGAGAATTGGCAGTGGCCTGTTTATCTAGGACCATGGTCACAGTGGCCTATAGTTCATTAATGGTTTGAGTTGTCTGCACAGTGGCAGAAAGTGCAAGGGCCGAGGCGGTAACCGAAGCAGTAACCGCGGCGGTGGCTATCAGGCCCACAATAATAGCAGAGATCCCAAAAATCTCGCTTTTCCCTAAACAAACTCAAATTACTTGGCGTCTCAACAGGAACTGGAACAAATCGAGGCATGCGCATTACCAAAGCAAAAGGGTGCTTAATAGCATCCCAGCATAATGCATAAAAACAATTCTAAGCAGAGCAATTTATTTCTTTCTGATTCTTACCTAAGGTATCATTACTCACAACCCAAATAAAGGGCAGCTGAATAATTAGTTCTCTTAAAAGGGGTATACTTAACATTGGAGGAGGACCAATCAGATGATCCATAGCTCTGTCCCTCACTCAGACTGTTGCCTAATGCCCCTTTCCAATCAAAAGTAATCTGTCCCTTCTCACTATCATAGGAGAAAGATCAGTACAGCTTCCATTAATTCAAAAGGATTAGCATTAGATCTTTCTGGATCCATATGAATAAAATTATCCTTTAATGAAGAAATCACAGTAAAGCACAAGCTTCCTACTAATGACAAGGTTCTCTCATCCTGAAAACTCTGTATCTGAGGATCTAAAGGCAAAAAGGCAAGCCCCAACTCTCTATTAGTTGTGAAAAATCTAGGGAACACCTGGGCATTCTGCATCACTGGCATCGGTAGGGGGAAGGTAGACATGATGGCCCACCGTAACTCTCCCATCATACTAGGAACCATCATCCCGAGTAGGAGAGTCTTCATCACCCACTTGGCCTCCATCCTTCTTATTCTGGAGTTGTGAAGGAGCTCTTCGAGTGAGTCTTTCAGGGATCCACAGGGGGTTTTCTTCCTCCTGTGGAAAAACACACACAGCTCCCCTGGATCTTATAAGAATAGGATCCGGGCCTTTCCAGAGATCAGTCAAGACATCTTTCCATTTTACCATTTCTTTTGGCCTATCAGGCTCTAAACTGTGGCGATCGGCCGCAGTGTGGCCTTGGGCATCAGAGTTCAAGAAATTAAGGGTAAAAAGTGCCATGGATACAGCAACTCTTGGTACCGAGGGTAGAACATCCTCAATACTCCCCTTTTGTTTAATCAGATATGATTTGAGTGTACGATGGGCACGTTCCACAATGCCCTGTCCTTGAGGGTTATAAGGTAGGCCAGTTAGATGGGTAACATCCATTTGCCGACAAAACTGTCGGAATTTTTGAGAGGTATATGCTGGTCCATTGTCTGTTTTTAAAATTCTGGGTTTTCCCCAAGCACTCCAGGCCTCAAGGCAATGTTGAATCACATATGAGGCCTTTTCCCCTGTTAGGGGTGTGGCGAACATTACGCCAGAACAGGTGTCAACAGAAACATGAACATATTGAAGCCTTCCAAAAGAGGGAATATGAGTAACATCCATCTGCCACATCTGCAATGGTCTAATGCCACGTGGGTTTATTCCCATGTGGGGAGTAGGTAAGAATTCGCAGCAATTCTGGCATTGAGTAACAATTTCCCTAGCCTCTTTCCTGGATAGAGCAAAACGACGGCGCAAGGTCTCAGCCGTCACATGAAAGCGCTTATGGAATTCTTTTGCTGCTTGTGCATGGGTAGACAAGGCAGCGGCCACCAGCTTTGTAGCCTTGTCCGCTAAGTCATTCCCTAAGGACATGGGACCTGGGAGTCCAGAATGTGCTCGGACATGGGTAATGAAAACAGGAAATCTCCTATTTAACAAGGCAGCTTGTATCTTTTGAAAGATGTTAGCAACTCTGCTGGAGGATCTTATTATTCCAGCTATCTCAAGGAGATTAACTGCATTAACCACATAAGAGGAATCTGATACAATATTGAGGGGTCCTGGAAAAGCCTCAAGAACCTCCAGTACTATCAGACATTCTACAACTTGAGGTGAAGTTTCATTATATTGTTTAGATATAACCCTATCCTTGACCACATAAGCTCCCATACCAGTTTTTGATCCATCAGTGTACACCACAGTCCCATCTGGGAGTGGGTCTTTAGCTGTCACTTGTGGAAACACTATAGCCTGGTTTAGGGCAAACTGTAAAATTGGATGCTTTGGAAAATGATTATCAATTTGTCCTGAAAAGGAAGTAACTAAAACTGCCCAATCACTAGATGTGGCTGCCAAGGTCTGAACTTGTGCAGCAGTATAAGGCACAATCAAGGAATCAGGATCCCTGCCAAAATGTGTAACAGCTGCTTTTATTCCGCGAAGCTGAGCTGTGCAACAGCATCAGGGTACCAGTCAATAATCTTAGCAGGGGAAGCATTTGGATGAATCCAAAGTAATGGTCCATGTTGCCACAGGACTGCAGTTGGCAATTGAGCTGTCTTAAAAACACACAGATTAAAAGGTAGTGACTCCTCAATACGTTGTAATTGTGCTTCCTGTAAGGCCTCTTCCACCATCTGTAAGGCTCGGTGGGCGGCAGGGGTAAATTTTCTGGGTGAGGAGATATGAGGCTCACCCTCCAGGAGATCGAAGAGGGGTTTTAGATCAGCAGATGGAATTTTTAAAAAGGGCCTCAACCAATTTATATCTCCCAGAAGTTTCTGAAAATCATTTAATGTTTGTAAGTGGTCTTTGCGAATTTCTATTTTCTGAGGAACTATATTTTTGGGAGTAATCATTGAGCCCAAAAAGAGGCCTGTATCTGCAATTTGAACCTTTTCTGAGGCAATCTCTAATCCCCACTGTTTTAATTCAGCCACCAGCATGGGGAAAGCCTTTTGTAAAACATCTAACTCTTTGTGACAAATAAGAATATCGTCCATATAATGGATAACGATTAAAGATGTAAATTGCTTCCTAATTGGCTCCAAAGCCTCCTGCACATACAGCTGACATATTGTTGGGCTATTGGCCATGCCTTGCGGCAGTACCTTCCACTGAAATCTCTTGTCTGGTTCCATATGATTAAGAGAAGGGATAGTGAAGGCAAACCTTGGTCTATCCCGTGGGTAAAGTGGAATAGAGAAGAAACAATCCTTAATATCTATAATAATAAGCTTCCAATCTTGAGGAAGTGCAGAAAGCAAAGGAAGGCCTCTTTGAACAGGGCCAAAAAGATGCATCTGATTGTTAATGGCCCGCAGGTCATGGAGTAATCTCCACTTCCCAGATTTCTTCTTAATAACAAAAATTGGTGTATTCCATGGGGAGGTAGAAGGCTCTAGATGCCCCAGCCGTTCCTGTTCT
The DNA here is from genome assembly GCF_017639785.1 of Mesocricetus auratus. Classification (NCBI taxonomy): domain Eukaryota; kingdom Metazoa; phylum Chordata; class Mammalia; order Rodentia; family Cricetidae; genus Mesocricetus; species Mesocricetus auratus. The sequence goes on along the minus strand of NW_024434517.1, from coordinate 42,210 downwards.
TGCACTAATCTTGTGACAGCCTCTAATTTTTCAGAGGATAGAGGCCATTGAGAGACCCATAACGGCTCCTCTGTTTTCCATGGTATGGGTCGTGAAGCCTCAACGGCCCCTAAATAAAACCCAGTCCTTTTCTACCCCGATTTCCGTGTTGCGTAATGGGTTTTATTCTGCCTTGTTCTTGCCTACCCAAGCCTCTACCCTTTGTATACCCCATCTTTGCCATAATGGCTGATGCCTGGGGGGAGTATTCATTAGTTAGGGTCATGCCCATGGCTTGTAACACATCCCGTCCCCATAAATTTACAGGGAGTGGCAACACATAGGGGGTAAAACATCCCTGTTTGCCCTCAGCATTCCGCCAGGTTAAGGCTGAGGCACTGATGGCAGGAGAGGACTGGTATCCAAGACCTTGTAGAGAATGAGATGAAACAACAGTGGGCCAAGACTTCGGCCACCAATGGAGTGAAATAATGCTTTTGTCTGCTCCCGTATCCATTATCCCTTCAAATTCTTTTCCATTAATTAACAATTTTATTGTAGGTCTCTCATTTAGGGGTATAGCCAGATAGGCTGAATCACTTCCAGAAGATCCCATAGCCCTTTTTTGTAAAGTGTAGGTTTCTCCATCCCCGAGGGAGGGCAGCAACACCAGTTGTGCAATTCTATCTCCCTGCTTTATAGAAAATACACCCCGAGGGCTAGAACAGAGAACTTGAATCTCCTCTTTATGATACGGGTCAACAATTCCAGGATATATAATGAGTCCCTGTAAAGTTAAGGAGCCACGGCCCAGAATAAGCCCAATGGTGGCAGGGGGCAAAGGTCCAGGGGAATGGACTGGGACCGGTTGAACATTCATTTGGGGCATGAGTAAGAAGTCGGAGGCGGCACGCAAGTCCATTCCGGGGGTTCCTCGGAAACCTCTACTTCCTCTTGATTGCTTTTCTGAAATTGGTTCCCATATTTCTGAGGGCCCTGGGACCATGGGCCCCGTGACCCGTTTTTTGATTGGGGTACCTTGGGTTCTTCAATAGGGGGCAGAAGCCTCCCTTTTACATCCCGGACTGACCTGCATTCGCTAGCCCTATGATAACCTTTACCACAACGATGGCAAAGCTTCGATTCTCTTGTTCTTTCAGGGGCTTGACAATCTTTCTTAAGGTGCCCCATTCTCCCACAATTAAAACAAGCTTTTCGACTAGATAAATCTCTATGCCTGTGCGTTTGTAAAATGGCGGCAGCTAGTCCTGCATTGGTTAGGGGTCCCCCCAGCTCCCTGCACACTCTGAGCCAATCTTGTAAACCTTTGCTTTTGCGAGGGGCGATAGCCGCCGACATTCCTGGGTTGCTTGTTCATAGACAAGTTGCTCAATCAGGGGCATAGCTTGTTCTGAATCACCAAAGATGCGACTGGCGGCCTCTGTCATTCTGGCCACAAAGTCTGAAAATGGCTCTTGGGGTCCTTGGACAATCTTTGTAAGGTGTCCACTGGACTCTCCCTTTTTGTGAGGGCCTTCCATGCTTTAATAGCGGCGGCCGACACCTGACCATAGACACCCCAGATGTAGTTGGTTTGATTAAGGGCATGTTGACCCTGACCTGTCAGCATTTCAAATGTCCACTGCCTCTGATTCTCATCTTCAGCCGTGGCATTAACTCTAGCTTGTGCCTGGGCTGCATCATACCAGAGAGCCTTCCATTCCATGTATTGTCCCATGTTGGGAAGCACTGCTTTCACTGTCGTCTGCCAGTCAGTGGGAGTCATGGCAAAATTAGCAAGCCTTTCCACCTGTAATGTGGTAAAGTTAGCATTGACCCCATAATTACGAACGGATTCGGCCAATTCTTTGATTTGATTGTAATCTACAGGGGTATGTACTCTTCCGCCTTCCGCATTCTCGAATACTGGAAAAGCTACTTGTATTTTTCTCCGTTCCTCTAAAGGTAAAAGGAGTCAGTACCAGTATTCAGCCGAAGCTCATACTGCGGAGGCGCTGAGGGGCGTGAGCCCGCCGGATTTATAGGCGGTGGCCTCACATTCATTTTTGTTTTCAGTGGCCGGTGTCTATCAGGGTGATATCTTTCTTCCTCATACCGTGCCACCTCCTCCTCTAGACCACCTTCTTCGCTAGAATACAGAGTGTCAGAATCAGAATTATCTAGCTCCAAGGCTTCTAGCTCTACTGTAGGGTATAGACTAGATTCTGGCTTTTTCTTTTTCTTAGATTTGTTAGGGGGTGAATGATCACTCCCTTCTTTCTCTCCCCTTTCTTAACTTCTTGGGGAGGGCCTTTTTTCTTAGACATGTCTTTCCTTTTGCGAGCTCCCATTCTCTCACTCCGTTCAGTTTCTGACATGCTATCCTGAACTTCCTCTAAGGTTCCCTGACTTTCTATTATAGCAGGGTGACAGGCCTCATCCTCCAAGCAGTTTTTAACTAGCTTCCAAATGGCTTTGGTACCTAAGTGGAGATCTCCTTCTGCATGCTTCCTGTCTAGTTCTTTACCTAGCTTGTTCCATGAGGCCACAGTGAGGGACCCGGAACAAGCATACCATGGTGCCACTCTATCTACCTCCTTCACAAAATTTTGAAGTGTTCGTGGTGCAATTTTAAGATCTCTTTGTTTTAGCACAGTCTGTAGGGCAGTAACCACTGACTGTGACAACCCCATCGCGCTAGCGGCTTATCTAAAAACGGCGCTCAACTCCGTTACCAGACTGACAGCACCAGACTGACAGCACCAGACTGACAGCACCAGACTGACAGCACCAGACTGACAGCACCGTTCTGTCAGCACCAGCCACGATGAAGGAGAAGGACAAACAGGACTAGCACCAAAGCCTCCACTGACCCGTCCCACGGTGATGACAAACTAAGGCCAAAGTCGAGAAAGGGGGTGTTCAGGATAAAGCATACCTCTCTGAACTTACGTCCCTGCAGTTCTGAATCCGCCCCGTCTTCCGAGGGGTCTCCCGCGGCGCCGGCGATGTTGAAGAGTTCCCGGGTTTCGGCACCAGATGTCCCGCGCTACCGTCTCGCCAGCAAGAACGACGCAGAACACTCGGATCCTTCTGCAGTAAAGCTTTAATGCATCTTGAGAGATAGATGATCAGCTTCTTAGAGGGAGACCCCAAGCTAAGAAACCCAGCCCCTTATATAAGCCTAGGAGCTCCGAGTGAGACGTGTAGAGCCGGGATTGGTGGTTTGCACATCACCCCAGATGACGCCACGGGAGAGGCACAGCTTAAACGGTTAACTCCAACTGACAGCAGATGTCAGCGCCATCTTCTAACGGTTAACTCCAACTGACAGCAGATGTCAGCGCCATCTTCTAACGGCAATAGCGATAGCGAGGGCGGCTCCTCACAGGTTAGCAGTACCCCAAGTTATTTTCTTAGCCATCAGGGAAATGCAAATCAAAACACCCCTGTGATACAATCTTGCTGCTGTCAGAATGGATAAAATAAAAAATCACAAATGATATTTTAAGCTTGAAAGGATGTGGAGCAAGGGGAAAACTCTTCCACAGCTGGTGGGAGTATAAACTAGTACAGCCATTTTGGAAATCAAGATAACGGGAATTGGTCTACCTCAAGATTCAGCAATTCCACTCTTCGGCTTATACCCAAAGAATGCACATTCATACAACAAGGAAATATGTTCGTTTATGTTCAGACCAGCATTATTTGTGATAGCCAGAAATTAGAAGCAAACTACACGTCCTTCAACCAAAGAATGGTACATTTACACAGTGGAGTACCACTGAAAGGAATCTTGATTTTTGTATGCAAATGGATAGAAGTAGAAGAAACCATACTAAGTGACACAACCCAGTAATAGAAAGGCAAACATGGTATGTTTCACCTCATATATGTATATTAGACTTAGAGTAAAGGCTTACAAGCCTACAATCCACACCTCCAGAAAGTATAGGAATCACTGAAGACTGTAAGAGAGACAAACATGGTGCCCCAAGAAGACGAATTGTACAAGAACCACTGAAAAAATTGTGAGTAAGGGGAGAGGTAGGAGGGAGGTACGACAAAGAAAAGGTGAGAAGAGGAAGTGGGAGGAAAACATGAGGAATCAGGAAGATTGAGGGGGAGAGGAATAGAGGAGAGGAGGAAAGGTGACACATCAATAGAGGGAGCCATTATAGGTTTAAAGAGAAATCTGGCACTAGGGAAATGTCCAGGGATCCACATAGATGACCCCAACTAAGAATCTAAGTAATAATGTAGAGGCTAATTAAAATGTCCTTCCCCTATAAGGTGATTGATGACTACCTTATATAATGTACTAGAAGCTTCATCAAGTAGCTGATGGAAGCAGAAGCAGACACCCACAGATAAACACTGACCCGAACTCCTGGAATCCAGTTTAAGAGAGGGAGGAGTGATGCACAAATGGGTCAAGACAAGACTTGGAAATCCCACTGAAACAACTGACTTGAACAAGAGGGAACTCATGGATCACATTCTGACAGATGTGCCACAAGCACAGGACTGAACCAGCCCCTCTGAATGCGGGTCTCCTTTTAAGATCTGGGAAGTCTATGGGAACTCTGGCAGTGGTCCAGTATTTATCCCTAGTTCATGAAAGTACTTTGGGATCCCATTCCCTGTGGAGGCTTACTCTCTCATCCTAGATACTCAGGGGAGTGCCTAGGCCTTGCCCCAAATTATGTGACAGAATTTGATGATCTCCCATGTCAGACTTCAACATTACTGGGAAGTGATTGGTGGTTAGAATGGATTTTTTGAGAGGGGAATGTAAGTGTGGAAGCTAGAGTGAATGTTATTGGTATGTAAAATAAGATTGTCTCTAATTCAAATAAAAATTTATTTTAAAATTGAAAAAACATATAGGCAGAGGAGATGGTGGTGTATGTCCTTCTATATATATGTTTATCTTATTTTTTGATTAAAAATCACTGAAGATTGAGTATAGAAGCAGAAATATAGGGGTTCTACTAAATCAGGAGAAGGCTGGGGAGAATCTAGAGAGAGAGGCTGAGAAGAGATGCCATGCTGCCAATGGTGTAACATGCCAAGTAGTGTGTTGGTAATCCATAGATGTGTGGCTATACATATTTAAGATTCATTTTTCCTACCTCTCTGCCTACCTGCACACTTAACATGGGTCACTTATTATCCCTTAATAATCACTTTGTTTTTTACTCTATATACATGGACCTGAATTGTCAGCAATGGAAGGTTAGCCTGTATTCTGTTGGAAGAATGGTACAATAGTATATCTCCAAGTTACAGATAAAAAATTGATATATCAACAATTATCTCAAGAGAGAGGAGATACGTACTTTTGACTAGGTCTTCTGAGTTGTTTTTGGAGGGCGAATCATTTGAGTTAAATAAGCATTTCCAGAGTGAATAGGGCAGCTTCCTATGTAACCAGTCACTCCTCACACACACATTACACAATTATATGTGTTAAGTTAAGGACGATGATCTAAAAATGCAAGGAAATTTTTCAGGAGGTTTTCAGTTTCATTTTAAATTATTTAAAGAAATTCAATAGGGTTTATAGTGTGAATTTGGAGTTCTAAACAAATCCAATTTTGGCCTTGGGAAAGGCAAGTGATTTTTGGGGGGTTTATTATGAAATTGGTATTACAGAATTACAATTGTGTGAACGGCCTGAGGTCTATATGCCAACTGTCTGAATAGGGAGCAGAAATATGTGAAGGACATGGTTAGTTATAAAAATAATTCTAGGTCAGCCAGCTGTATCTAATATTATGCTTTAAAATATAAAACCATAATATCTTAAAGTTAAAAATAATAGTCATAAGATATTTATTTATTTGCTTAACTATTGCTTAATTTTACTGAGAGACATTGTCATGTGATTCAGGATGGCCTTTAACACCTGATAACAGTTAATTTCTCCACTACTTCATTTCTACCAGCACAGCCCTCTCTCATTTTTCATGATAAAATCAGTATAAATGTTGAAATAGATTCACACACACACACACACACACACACACACACACTTTAGTTATTTTATGAGAGCCATACATAAAAAGAATTCGTTTTTTCCTTAGAAATCATGTTTTCATGTAATATCATATAACAAGAGAGCTGTCTAAAGAGAAAAACAGAAATAGGATTTAGAGGCCACAATATAATCACATGGATTTCCCAATTTGCAATTTATTAAATTATTCAAGCTGAGAATGTGGTGCATCTCTCTGATATTGTCTACTCATTACTTCTCTTATGGACTATTGACACATTTCACAAAGTGAACATTGATCTTTCTATCCTGAAGTATATACTCAATATTCCATGAAGTCAATCATTTGGTTTCTCACATTTTCTTGCACTTCAATTTCAATTATATAAAATGGTAGTCTTACTTATATAAAATATATTGTTTACTAAATCACCAATATTAGTAAGATTTTATCACGTACTGAAAGTGGATTCATTACTTTATGCAATAAAATAATCAATGGCCTTCTATTCACCTTGAGGAAGAAAAAAATCAAGACTAATTCAAGCTTATGCTTTCTAACTACTGGTAGTTTGTAGAAATTTTATTCTTTTTCTTTCAATTAACTGCTTCCCGATGTATATTTTTTCACATCTTCTGACATGACATCATCACTAAATTGGTAGTAATTATTGCAGTTCTTACAAATATTAAAATCCTGACTAAAAATAAGGAGATTTATCAGCATTCTGAAACACATCTGCAGAAGGCTTTTATACTGCCACTGTGCCCAACCTGGGAATTTGTCCCTTTACAAATGAGACTCCTTCATGGACTGCAGGGGTGGACTCCAAACAACAGGTCTCAACCTCTAGGGAGAGTGACTGACTGAAACCCCATGATTTCTAAGGGCCTTAACAATTCTAGAAAAACGCAAAGAAATATTCTGGTTGTAACAACCTAGCTCATGTCACCTGATTTGTGTGGTAGCAGTCCTACAAGAAGCCACCAGAAACATTCAGCATATATTTATGCTAATTCACAAATCATAGATAAAAATCTGAGGTGGCTATTTAATATTCCAAAGTGAATACTGGCCAAAGTTTTTCTCAACATTTCTAATATCTGTTCCCTTGTAACAGATTACTGGCTCCTCAGCATTTCCCAACCTGACTGCACAATGTTAACCACTCCAACCCCTGAGTTCCAATTCCCTTCCCCTATCCTGTGATCATTACATAGCCATTCATCAGGGTTTATTTCACAAATATGAGGAGGCAACTGATCAGAGTATTTCAAGCACAATTAAGGGAACACACTTTAATAATCGTATGGGTTGCTATATAAAAATATGAAAAATTTATTTGTGTACTTTAAACTCTGTCAGAAAAAAATTTTAACATATTTTACAATTTAGTTTTTAAATGTTTCCCTAAATGCTTGTCTGTATAGCACACAATTTCCTTGTGCTAATGTAGACCAGAGGCAGAAACAGAATCCTCTGCAAATGGAGTTACAATCTAGGTGCAAGAAATTCATCCCAATTCTACAGGAGGAGGAGTTAATGGGTGAAGCAAATGTGAATTTAAAGAAACATATATTTAAAGGAAATACAAAAGCTTACAACATTGAGCAATTCATGAAATATTTCTTTGGAATTGGTTGCTTTTTGTGAAAAGCATGGGGCCTTTTTAGTTATGTTTCTACCCCTGAAAGTTACTTTTTTCACTTCATTTCAGCTTTTGTTTCCTGTTTGGCAAATGGTTTAAATTGGTTACTACAAAAAACCATGTTTTACTGTGAATCCACTTCTAAGGTGGGAAAATTCAAGTTACACATATTCTCTAGAATGATTCAAACAGCACTCACCCAAAATTTAAGATTTTGTCCTGCTGCAGTTACTCACTATCCATAACTGCTTTCCAAAGTACACATAGCCACACACCATCAGAAGTATCTGTGAGGTAAACATCAAAATGTAATCAGATATTAAGGTCATATTGTTCCCCAGTAAAGCCAGCATCTGAGCAGTATTGTGATCCCATGCTGTGTTCTAATACAGCTACTGTGAATTTAATTAATGTCATAGTTGGAATGACATAGAAAAGCTTGTTTCTATAACTGTACTTACTTTAAATGGACATATTAAGAGTAACTGCACACAAATAGCCTGTATGCATCAGGTGCCAACTCTTTATATCAGGCATGGCAGAGTGCAGTATTTCAGGCATCCCTGCCATTGCTATTATTATTATTACTATTATTATTATTGTTGACATTTTGCTGTCATAGTTATTATAATAATAATTTTTATTATTATTAACTTAGCATTTCAGCAGAGATTTTCTGTGCATTCTTGACTTACCTAGTACTCTATTTGCAGTTTGGTCTGGCCTCACATTCAGAGGTTCAACTGCGTCTTCCTGTGGTCTGTTGGGATTAATGACATTCAGCTGCTTTGCGTTCTCACATTTCCTTTTTTACCTAAGCAAATTTTCATGACCTTTAGCAATGGTCAGCAGATTAGCTAGTGTGCTTCACCCTGATGAAGAGAGTCCAAAGTATTTGTCTTCATTCCCAGAGCTTAGTTGTCTATGCTGCCTCTCATCTATGCTGATGAACTGCCCATGCCAGCAGAGAACACTGATGGTGAGAGCGACTCTCGAATGCCAGCAGAGAACTCTGATCATGAGCAGACCTCTGGAATGCCAGCAGAGAACACTGATCACGAGCATATCTCTGGAACCCTAATCACTTCCTGAAGCCAATTGCCATTCCAGATACGTGCTTGGCCTGCCAGACATGTGCCGAGGTCTTGGGAAGAAAAGCCTCTTACAGACAGTATCGGTTAACGTCTTCCTGAAGCCAGTTGCCATTGGAGATCAGGCTCTACTAGTGAAATTCCCTTGCCAGCAGAGAACAATGATCGGTAGCCTATTTCCGAAACTTTGATCACTTATTGAAGTCAACTGTCACTCCAGTTCTTCGCTTGGACTGCCGGAAGTGTGCACAGGTATTTGGAAGTAAAGATTCCTATAATCACAATCACTTATCCTCTTCCTGCTGCCAGTTGCCATGGGAAACATCCTTCAAGGCTCTTTGTCTGAGGTAAATAACATAAGACAGTTTTCTCTGTTCAACTGTCTTAGAAACTACCTGCTTAGACCAGTGAAGAGAGGCCTGCAGGCCTCAGCTTGGCTTTGGCCTTCTGATAATACATCGTGGTTTCTCAGAAAATGGACCACTATCAACAACCAAGACCCAAAAGAGAAGGTTTAACCCCAGCAAATGTTAAGAGAAGCTTTTTCTTTGAGAGAAGCCTTTCCGCCAGCCTGGTTCCAGAGCCGCTTTCCCGCCAGCCTGGATCCAGATCCGCATCAGTCCCAGATAAACACACAGGAGGCTATATTAATTATGAAGCTGTTGGCCTTGCTTGTCCCTTACTGGCTAGCTCTGCCTTAAGTAATTACCCCATAATTGTTAATCTAAGTATGTTTCTTACCAGAGAATAGTTCCCGGCATCCTACCCCCATGGCTTCACATGTTGACTCTCTTGTCTTTCTCCTTCCCAGAATCCTCCTGGACTCCTAGCCCCACCTATCTAGATTCCTATTGGCCAGCAGTAATTTATTGACATATACACAGGACTTCCCCAACAAGCAAAAACCCTGGAATATTTGACAACCAATATAACCCAGAGGGATTTGCCATATCAACAACAACTTCTACAGTCTATGCCCAGACTGAGGTTCAGAGACTCACATGTGGACCAGGAGGCAGGCAAGAAATGCAGTTGGGTCAGATTCCCTTGTTCTGCATGAATGTAAAGCCAATACTATTATGCAGGTAATGAAGTATATACAGATTCTACAGTGTGCAACTTGATTTTCATTGTTTCTTATTACATCCTTCCTTCCTTCCTTCTTCCTTTCTTTCTTTCTGTCTGTCTTCAATTGTTATTTTCACTCATTAGTAGGACTGAAGTTTGATTTCATGGATGAAGTACATGTCAGACATTGATTCTGCAAACAAAAAAATGGCCAATATCAACACAATATGATGGGAACCTTTCAAATTATTTTCCAGATTGGGCTTCTGGTTTTGTTAGTGAAGGTTTAGCATCTAGATACAAATACTGTGTCAGGTCTCATTGTGAACATAAGTAGAAGCAGATGATTCTGTGCTGAGTTGTAATGCTTTTTAAAACCTGTGGATTAGGAAGAGTTTTAACTGTCCATGTATCAGTGACTTTTGGTTTATATTACAAAGTTAAATCAAAAAGCTTGATTTATTTTTATTTTTGAACCTTGTATCCCCTACTTGCTCAAAAATCCTCTGAATTATTTTATAATAATTGTTATTTAACTTTTTACATATTTCTCTCATTTCCATCTCCCTCCCCTCCTTTCCGGGTCCCTACCTCTCCCAAACCCCCACTCCACTCAATTTCCCCTCCACTCCCCATGGAGGGTAAGGCCTTCCATGAGGCAATTTTGGAGTCTGTCATATCATCCCATGTGGGGAGCCGCCCCCACATTCTCCGTTACAAGGTGGCGCCGACATCCGTTGTCAGTTGGAGTAAACAACCTTGGTGCGCATGTGCCTGCTACTTTTCCATCCCTTACTCTCTGCCTCTCCCGTGGCGTCATATGGGCTGACAACAGGAGCCAGTCAGGAGATGACACATCCGAGGCGGGGACTGCTGAGCTATATAAGGGTTGGGCTTTTCGCTCCCCGGGTCTCCGCTTTGTAAGCTTATGCTCTCCCTCTCAAGACGCATTAAAGCTGTTCTGCAGAAGGATCCTAAGTGTGCCGCGTCGTCCTTGCTGGCGAGACGGTACCCACAATCCCAAGATTGGTGGGAACTTAAGCTTGCAAAATAGGTCCAAAAATGTTAGCTCATATATCAGTTGGATGTCTTGATCACACTTCCAGATGCCTCAAAGCACAGGAAGCTTCAGAATTTTAACCAACCAGCATAGGCTGATAAGTTTTGTATACTTTTGAGAGAACAAGTAAGACCCACTGTTAAGTCTTGATTTTCTGACAACCCTGGGCACAAAGGAGACTCAAGAAGCTGGCAGTTGATTTGTGGCCAAAGAAGGAGGTAGCAGCTGGGAAGCAATGTGTATTTTAGTATACCAAAGCATGTGCTTTTGTAAAACTGCTAATATCAGCATACATGTGAAGTGAATCTCACAATAAGCCAGGGCAAAAGACTTGGACATTGACCAAGAAACTGGAACTGTTGCCCATGACATGTGTACCTAATCTCACTGACTATAGTCTGTGTTGAAGTTTCTCAATGAATATTGTTGATTGATGTCCTTTCCCATAAGAAGCAAAATTCTTGACTAAGAAATTTAAGGACTCAAACATAACTTCCTTGTGTAAGTTCTCCTTCTTACATGTGTTCAGAAATGCTGTCTGACATTTATTATGTTAGACTGAGGTTGTTGTAGGTTTTGTAATTTTCACCAATGTGACAGCTGCTGAACTTTTTCTATGTGAAGTCTCTTAAGATCTTTGATACAGAGTGTGAGCACCACATAGAAAATTTTTCTACAAAACCTAATTTATTCTTTTACTCCCATATTATTAGCTTAGTTCTCATCATCTTCTGTAACTTAAGCATATATATTAAAATAAAATGAACATATAATCACATTTGATATACTTTATTATTTTATTTATAAATTATGATTTTCTATATGTATATACTTATTTATATTCATTTCTTATAAATAATTTGTATTTTATTTATTTGCATTTCTCCTGTATTTGACTTTCTTTGGAACTTTTTCCCAATTACCGGTGATTCCCCCTTCCAATTATTCACCTCTACTCTTCCCTCCTACTTATTTTCATGTATGATTATATCTTGTGTGTGTTTGTTATTTTCCTTCTTTGGGCTATTCCTTTATTTCTTCTTCCCTTATTTTTCTCTTCTTTCCCTTTATCTATTTGTAAATGTTCCCTTTAAGGAGCTGAAAATTGCATTCTTCGACCAAGTATATGTCCCCAAATGGTTTTGTAGGCATACAACTTGCTCATTGTTAATACAATGACGTGGGAGAACTGTAGCTTAGAACATTTTCTTCTTTGATAAACTGAGAATGAAGGTCAGCCTTCTGCCTCTCTGGTCTGTCTCCAACCTGCAATTCTCCCCTAAGGAGATTCCCCAGTCTTCCAACATGCTCATTATTAAAACTTAAGGACACTGAAGGACTCACCAATTGTTAGTGTTGCTAAAACACAGGTGACATCACTGGATTCCATCTTCTCCAGACTCAATAGAATTTCAGGGAAGGGGCTGCTGATGTAATTTTAAACTAACAGGTTCTCCCTGCAAACCAGCTTTTCTCAAAACTCAGCAGTAGTTAGGTTTCTCTATCAAGGAGTCTTGCTTGGGACGCAAAGCAAAACCTTCAACAACTCCTTCTTCCAAACCAGAAATTTCTAATTGGTTGGAAATCCTTTAGTAACTTCCATATTGATGATTTACTCTGTAGATTCCATCCTCTCTGCAGTGTAGATTTGCTTCCTGTGAAAATATTTTTTGGATTCTAAGAACATTTAGCCATTGATGAGTTGAAATCAGGCTGGTTGTGTTCTGTAGGATTAATAAGAGTCCAAGATGCAGTTTTTTCTAGGGTCCCCTAGAGGCCCTACTTTCAGTTTCCCATTATACTCACTTCTACATGGTATCTATTCCAGCCATGTTATATCTCACCTGAGCTCAAAACTTGCTCCAATGTTAATTTTTAGACAAATCAATATGTCTAGACAATTGGAGAAATCTTGCCAGCACACTGTTCTGTTATCAGTTCAACCTCAAGCTGATTTGAAAAAATAAGGAAAAAAATCCAGGCCCATGTGCATTCTATCCTAATCCCTTGGGGAATGTAGGGAAAGATGTCAGGTGTGGTTAGCAGTGTCTACTAGTGCTCCAACTAAGCAGTTTGAGAGGAGGCTTAAGACTAGCCAGAATTGGAAGAGCCTGCACAAAAGCCACTTGCCTGTGAAGGGGAACATATATGTGCAAGGCTAGGAATAGAGAGGGATAGTTGATGCTGCTGTTTTACCACAGAAAATCTCAGAATGTACAGAGAAATGGTTTCTTCCAGATGACTGCTTTATTTTTGTCAAGTTCTCCTAGAGTGACTTCATCACTAATCTGCTTAAACATTATGAAGTTTGAGAATCATTACATTACAATGTCTTTTTGCTATGCAAATTCCTATACTTGGGCTAGACCCTCTTGGCAGACACACTAATATCATAAGACTGCTTCTGCTCAAGAGAACAATAAGTCTCCAGTGAGACAAGTCTTCGTGAATTCCCTCTAGGAAGTGTTCAAATTGTTTATGAATGATAGCATTCAACATAGAAGATCATCTCTGACTTAAACCTAAGGCTTTCATATTTTGAGGCCAATAATTGTCTCCAGGGCCCTGGCATGCAAGGTAGTAAGAGAGGATAATGCTCTTGCAGAAAATCAAGGTTTGTTTCTCAAACAACAAGACTTCCAGATTTCTAGCTGCCAATTCTTGGAGACCAGGTATGAGAAATCTCATGGTCAAGTCATCCAATATTTCAACAGATTTCTTCACCAACCATCTTCTTCATTTCTATTTATATTATGTTTTCAGATAGCCTTTTGTGGATGGGACTCAACATTTTTGAGTGTGGAACCAATGACATATTTATAAACTACACAAGGGGATACATGCATGTCACTAAGTTGTGCACATTGGCAAAACAGTATTGCTCAAAGTGGGGAATCCAGTGCTCATAACAAGAAACACCTGGAGCTCTGAGACAGGAACCTCCTCATGCCCAACCAAATATCACTGATTGCAATGTCTAGCAGGGAACAGTTGCCCAAATGCACAAACTCATAGAAAAACACTTAGCATATCTTTGTGCTTCTGTATGTGTGTGTGCTTGTGTGTGTGAGAGAGATAAAGATATAGTTCAAGAGGATGCTAGCAAGGATGTTAAATATTGCATGTGGGTGTGTCATCTCATGGACGATCAAAATATGCAGCAATAAGGTCCAGGTCTTGTATCTTTACACTGAACTATATGGCCAGGCCTCACTAATTGCTACTTGAAGAACCCAGCACACAGTGTCTTGCCTGACAAATAAACAATTGCCACAAACTCACAGCAGCGTACATGTCAAGGAAACTGCCATATGACAGTATTTGTCTAAATGTATCCTGGGAAGAAACTCTTCTTTCGCAGTTGCTGAGTTGTGTGACTCAGGCTACAGATTTCAGTTTCAGTATGAAATAAGACAATAGTAGTCTCTCCCAATCTGTTCTGTTGCACTCACCATGACAAGTCTAATATATCAGGTGAAAGTCTGTAGATTGAAATGGAAGACAAGACATCCAGTCATTCATGATAATATATCTCTTCTTCATTGTACACAGGGTGCAGCATTATATACAGGCTTACAATACAGATGAAAATTCCCGAGGTGGAACAGATCATAGAAATCTTGTTTATCTACATGCTAGATGTAGATGTCAGTGAGTCAAGGCTAGGGAAGTAAGCCAGGACTCGAAAACTGGATGGGCTTGGACAGAAAAATATGATGCAACTCTTGGCTGAGCAGATAATCACAGAGACCCTGTGTGTGAATGTGTGTGAATGCCTCAGGTGACTAGGACATTAATGTTAAACTTAACCGCTAAAGGAGAAATCAACCTGGGTGTTGACACTCCAGTCTTAGTTTGGCAGGAATCCCCTTAGAGTCACCTCTCATTGGTTGCCTAAATTTTCTCTAAGTTCAACTATACTTGAGCTGCAGGGTTCTCTGTGTTTCTCCATTGAAAAATAGAGCTTGGGCATATCTAGCAGCAAGTTGCCTTAGTAAAATGAAGTATATATCAAGTTCTATGGCTACATTGTCCAAAGATGGGGATAAAGCCCATTTTTCATTAAGCGGCCTGCCATCTGTGTTCCCCTTAATATGATCTCTCCAGAGGATGGAAGATCCCTAGTCTCTTTTATCCTATTAATTTGACTGCACAATTGACGCATATAAACTTTCGTAGGAGTAACACAAATGTGCACTAGTGTAGGCAAACAGGTGTAAGGATGATTGTTGATGAAGATTTTAAATTCCTACATGGATTAAATAATTTAAAGAGCTCTGAGTGCTGAGAGAATCTGATACTTCCCATGATGGTGTATACACAGTGCTGGCTGTAGTTTCAGACTGTGAGGTGACAGTCCCAGATAAATTGGCTCTTTTACCAGCATCAGAAATTACTACAATCACCCCAGCAGTGATGCCTAAGTGACACTTTTGCCGCATGAGGGCAACTTGCATTTCTCTGGAGATATAAACTGGCATTGGGTGGATTTCAGTAATATGAACTCCCAAAGACTATACTTCACCTCTCTAACAAGTTTGTAAGTGGACATGTCCTGTTCAAAAACTGAAAAGGGGATTTAGCCACTCATCACTGTCCATACCAGTGTCCAGTTGTTTTAAATGTGTTCTTTTTCCCTAAAGGGAAAACTGGAAACAGAATTTGTGTTTCAAAGTGTGTCCAGGGTTTTTTGGTTCCATGAGGAACACTCATGTGTTTTGGAACTTGATATAGCAGATATGTTGAGAAACTGGAAATCTTGAACCAACTGTTTTCATTCTTTCTCAGCCAGTAGAATGGATTACATCAAGGCTCAGGAACACTGGTTCAGGGGATCTCCCTTAAACTGGCTTGGGCTTGTTCCCACAGTCTCAGTTCCATGTTTTATCTTATCCATGCATCTCACCAAATGTCCTGGCAGACACGGAGCTTATTTTCCTGTGAAAACACAAAATGCCTGTGACACAAAATTAGGGCAGAATCAGGGCTTCTCCAGTGGGTAGTGCATGGATGTTTCCATTTGACCTTAGCAAAAGTCCCTCGAGTTCCATCATGCCAGATTCTGTCTTTAGCAGATTGCTCACTGTCATCCACATTTTAAAAAAACTGAAATGAGGAGTACGTGATTTAATGAATCATTTGGGGACTGGGAATATTATTCCCTCTTGTCCTATCTTTTGACACATGAATGGTAGCTCTACCCATTTGTACATTTGTACAGTGGCCATAAGAATCCTGAATACCAGTCAACTGCCATGTGCACATACTTTAACTTGTCAAATTGTGCAGTATGAGTAACAGCCATTTGCTATAAATGGTGAGAAAATATGCCTCAAGGATTTTATAATAGTCATAGATAATATTGTGGGTATAAATCATTGTTTGAAAATTTAAATGAACACTCTCTTTAGTTAAACCAAATCGCCCTCCCAGACATCTGTCATTTCAATGATGAAAGTTATGAGACTGCATAGTTCTCTCTACCTGACCATTGACTATTTCCTAACAAATTCTGAAAATAGTTCAAAGATGGCAATCTATACTATGTCTCAAATAACTTTTAAAAATTAATTGTAGTTTGGAATTATTTGTATTTCTTATCCAATCTATAATCCAATCTATAAAGCTCTCACTAGTTGACGAAGCCTCTTTTGTATCTTAGCTTACATTTACAAATTTGTATATACAATGATATCTTTGTAAATGGGATCTAACAGGGCAGCAGTTTCCCTGAGGTTTCTTCTCAAAACCTTTTTTTTGCTCTAGAATTCCTTTTCAAATCATAAAAATTTAGGAGAATTCCTATAGACTCTCCTAGACTGATCTGCATAGAATGATCCATAAGGACTTATTTGGATTTTAGGCCATGTCATAGTCTTCTCTTGCTTTTCATTGACTGCCTCTAAGGACTTATATCACCAACCTTTCATGATAACAAACTGACTGGCTGGATGATCTTCTTGGCTAAATCACAAGCAACTTAGGTAGCTTCATAACTATCCAAAGCTATTAAAATATCCTTTTATTAATAACCAAAGCAATTCAACTGGTTCAAAATCAGGCATTTAACATCACATTTCACACATACCTGTGTGGCCCCATGATACATACATAACATACATAAATCTTTTAGTCATCCTTTTTCCCCAAGTCATGCTTCGGTTTTGAAATAAAGCTTCCTTAATTGAAGTTTCTTGTGATAGTACAGCTCTAGCCAATCTTGGAATTAAAACAAAAGTTTGAAAAATCCCTCATGGTTTTCCTGATCTTTCCATTTCTAATCATTAGTATTCTGTTTTAACTAGGCAATTTGAGAGGAGTTGAAAGTGGAAAAATTAACATCAGGTCCTTTTACAAAGATTCCTACTGGAGTGGGCATTCTTGGTTTAGCAGCATCCATGACCATCAGAGTTTTAATTACCTCTCACAAATGCTGTAACAGGTATCATTTTCTTTATTTTTTCTTTATAACAAAACAGGTACATTCAAATTGGAGGTGGAAAGTTCAATATGTCCAGGCTCCAATTGCTCTTGAACCAGCTGATGAGCAGCATCCAATTTTATTTTACATAGGGCCATTGTTCTACCCCCATTGGTAACTCTGATTTCCAAGTGTTTGGATTAGGTCATATAGGTGGAGGATTAGTCACAATATCCCCTGATAAAAATGACACAGTCCTGTCCAGTTTTCTGACATGTGGGTAACAGAATTTTTTGAGTGATAATAACTTATTGAATGGTAAATAGTTCTATGTGCCCCTCATTATCTCTGCTTTTGAGAGGTTCTGAGCTACACTCAGAAGCTACAGTCATATCCACCCCTTGTAATGTAGCATGGCACAATGGTAACCAAGCACTAGTAGTTCAGTTTAAAGTAAAACATGAGCAGTAATTTACTAACTGTTCTTACTTGGAATTGTTAAATATTTTGTCAAGATCAGGCTTTTGTTTCTTTACTATACACTATCACTCCATAGGGCATCTTTCAACAATCTTGAATGGGGAAAGGCAGCAATAGGAAAATATTCTGGTCTTTCATGCTGAATACCCTTTGGAGGTCATGTTTCACTTGTTCCCAATCATGAATATTAAGTCTTCTGGAGTGTAGAAACCATGGACTTGTTTTCCCAAAGTATAAATATAATCTTATCTGTCTTCTGCTTAATGCTGGTATCTTGTCTCTTTAAAAATTCTAATAACTGTTCTATCAATCCAGCCATAGAAGCTGAAGTTACCATTTTTCTTTTATTATTTTAATTTTGAATAGCTTGCTTTTCATGTCAATCCCAGTTCCCTCTGCCTTCCCTCCTACTGCACCCCCTTACCGCCCAGCCTCCCACCCTACTGGCACTTCCTTCCAGATATGGGGATATCCAGAGTCTATCATTTCACTCAGGGCAGGGTCCAGGTACTCCCCTAAGAGTCTAGGCTGAGAAGGCATCCCTATTTGTGTTATGGACACACAATGTCCATTTGTGTGCCAGGGATAAACACTGATCCACAGCCCAGGGCCCCATAGGTTGCCTAAGCCTCCTTACTGACTCTCCTCACACTCACACTCAGGGGGTCTGGATCACTCACATGCTGGCGTCACAGCTGTTGGTCTGGTGTCCAAGAGATCTTCCCTGTTCAGATCAGTTGTCTCTGCTTCTATTACCAACCCATTCTTTGCCAATTTGCTCATTGCTCCTGTCTCTCTGTCACTGGGTTCCGTTCAGTGCTTAACTGTGGGTGTTTGCGTCTGCTTCCATCAGTCACTGGATGAAGGCTCCAGGATGGTTATAGACATCAAGTTCATTATCAGGAATGGGCATTCGAGGTGGTCTCTCCACTATTGCTTAGTTTGCCAATTGCTGTCATCCCTTTAGATCACTAGAGGTCACATTGGTGCCTGATCTGTCTTCTAACATAAGATTCCCTCTTCCCTCTATTCCACCCCTAGGTTTTACAAGGCCATTTGACTTCATGTTGTTTGATACCAGCAGAAAACCCATGACACTCAGTCTCAACCAAAAAAATCATGGGGATAATGTCACCTCTTGTAACCTGGGAGAATACCAGACCTGCCTCAAATGCTACAGCTGCCTCAGATTGCGTACAATCTTAGACGCTGCATTGTAGTTCAAACTGTGCAAAGCCATCTGCAGCCCCCAACCCTCAAAGTCTGCCTGCGCCACAGGAAGCTCTGTCCTCTACCTGGCTAGTGGGCAACGTCACAGAGGCCAGAAAATATGACACTGGTGAGGCCTCTAGGGTGGGGCCTAGGATGACTTGCTCTGTGGGCTGTGTGTTCTGGTGGGAAAAAACAGTGGCAGCTGCGGCAGAAACCTGGGTTGCGAGTCTACTGCCCGGGCATGGAGAGAGAAGGTGCATGCCAGGAATGTGGGTGGCTGATGGTGTCTCTGCCCGCAGCGTTCGCTGATGCTGGCCTAGGGCCAGGTTCTGAGTCTGCGGGCCTGGCAGCGGGCATCCTCGAGGATGAGAGGAAGAGAAGAGACAGAGGTATCCCACATAGGAAACAGGAGGCCGCTGGTTTCTCGGGGCTCTTCTGGCACGGCCTGGCTCAGTGTGACCCCTTCGAGCTTTGGTCTGGAATTGCTGGCTTTTCCAGGCAGTCTGGAGCAGGTGGCTGCCATTGGAGGTGGCTGTCCATTCAGGATTGGATGGGGCAGGAGTTACAGGAAGCACTCTAGGTTGAGTCGGCTTGAGCAACTGGGGAAACTCTACATCTGCTTCCCCGAGTGTCTAGTCCAAAAAGTGCGTGGCACTTGAGGCTAACTTCTCTGTGTCTCCATGGCCAGGCAGAGTCGTAGGGCACTAGTTCCACCATCAGAACTGTCATGATGCATGTGTGTGTCCGACGCTTTTTGGCGCCTTTAGCGTTTACTTTTTCTTCCATGTCAAATGGGGCACTTCCATGGACAGAGGTTTATTTCAGGGACATCGGTCTGGTAGTGAGGCTGAAGTGCACAGGAGAATTGAGGTAACTTTCACATAATTAGGGGAGATGAGAGCTAAAGTATCAGAAGTGCAGAAGAAACGTGAGCAGGACAGGTGAGCGGTTCATCTATAGTGTAAGATTGAGTTCAAGTTTGGAGAATGAGAGAAAAGTACGAAGTTAGTAAGTGGTTTGAAATGTCAGCGGGGTAAGATGGCCTGAGGTCAGAGTTGTGAAGTGTAAACCTGGGTCACTTAAGCAGATGTTGGAGTACTGAACTGGGTGGACACTTTAGGAACTCACAAGGAGCCCAGTGGAAGAGGGCAAGGAGGCAGCTGAGGATGAGTGTAGAGTCACTGTAGTACACTGTCACAGACGATGAGAAGTCAAGGAGGTCTCAGGGATGGGAAAGCGTGGTCAGTGACTTGGAATTAAAATTTGTAGTCGCATTGTACTGGTGAAAGATGTGAACCACAAATGTTAGTTTTAAATGTTCCAACAGACATGTTTGTAAGGTTTACAAGAAACAGATGAAATTGGTTTTAATCATTTGGTAATCCAGCATGGCTAAAAGTTTTATTTTACATGTAATCAATGTAAACAGTAATTTGTTTTCCTCTCTAGATAGTAGGCTCAACAGTGAACAGAAGCAATATCTGATTCTACAATATTCTGGACACATGTCACAGCTTTTCGTTGTGTAAAATAAAAACTGTTCCTCTTTGATGCAAGAAGATTTCTTCTTTGGTTTTCATAATGCCTTGCCTAGCACCGTGTGTAAGTTGAATAAAGCAAGAATTTAGGCAATGCTATGTATCATTGGCTTACAAGTTCGATTTAAATATTCAGTTTTAATTAAAAATATATTCTATACATTTCCACAGAAGTTTAAGAAAATAACTCACGGAGGGAGGAGGCTGGGAGTCCAGCGAAGCGGCGATTCTTCCAGCAGCATCAGGTAAACAGGCCGGCTTCCCGGCCTGTGTTCCAGTGCCTGCAGATCGCCTGGGACCTGCACAGAGCTCCCAATCCCGGCGGGTGCCAAGCACACCAGACTCCGGATCTTCGCTCACACCAACGAGACCAGGAAAGGAGAGGAGGCTGGGAGACCAGCGAAGCGGCGGTTCTTCCAGCAGCATCAGGTAAACAGGCCGGCTTCCCGGCCTGTGCTCCAGTGCCTGCAGATCCCCTGGGACCTGCACAGAGCTCCCAATCCCGGTGGGAGCCAAGCACCCAGACTCCGGATCTTCGCTCCACCAACGAGACCAGGAAAGGAGAGAGGCTGGGAGTCCAGGAAGCGCGGTTCTTCCAGCAGCATCAGGTAAACAGGCCAGCTTCCCGGCCTGTGCTCCAGTGCCTGCAGATCCCTGGGACCTGCACAGAGCTCCCAATCCCGGCGGGAGCCAAGCACCCAGACTCCAGATCTTCGCTCCACCAACGAGACCAGGAAAGGAGAGGAGGCTGGGAGTCCAGCGAAGCGGCGATTCTTCCAGCAGCATCAGGTAAACAGGCCGGCTTCCCGGCCTGTGCTCCAGTGCCGGCAGATCCCCTGGGACCTGCACAGAGCTCCCAATCCCGGCGGGAGCCAAGTACCCCAGACTCCAGATCTTCTCTCCCACCAACGAGACCAGGAAACCAGAGGACCCAGGGAGACCAGGGGAGTAGCTGTTCTGGATCAAGTACAACAGGACCCAGCATAGGGTCTAGGGGACCAGGTAAGAGGATAAGCGCCCCAGATTCCTGTTCTTCTCCACCCACGGGACCAGCATTTGGACAAGGAATAGAAGAACCACCAGATTATTGGACTTGCTAGCACCCACCAAAGGGAACGCTGGTCCCCAGACCAGTAAGGGGCTCTTTCTGTACCCACTAGAAGAAGAGATGGGAAAGAGACAATACAAAAACACAGTCAGCAACAGAAAAACAAATATGACACCGCCAGATTCTAGAGACTCCACACCAGCAAGACCCCAACATTCCAATGCGGACGAAGCAGAAGAGAACGACCTTAAAAGCACTTTCATGAAAATGATAGAGGCCCTAAAAGAGGATATTGGAAAATCCCTCAAAGAAATGGAAGAAAAAACAAACCAAAAAATGCAAGAATTGGAAGAAAAAACAAACCAAAAAAGGCAGAAAATGGAAGAAGAAATGAAGCAAAAAATGCAAGAAATGGAAGAAAAAACAAAGCAAAAAATGCAAGAATTGGAAGAAGAATCATACCAAAAAAGGCAAGAAATGGAAGAAGAAACAAAGCAAAAAATGCAAGAAATGGTAGAAAAAACAAAGCAAAAAATGAAAAAAATGGAGGAAGAAACAAACCAAAAAAGGCAGGAAATGGAAGAAGAAACAAAGCACAAAATGCGAGAAATGGAACAAAAAACAAACCAAAAAATGCAAGAAATGGAAGAAAGAACAAACCAAAAATTTCATAAAAGGCAACAAACGGACGAACAGATAAACAGAAAATTGCAAGAAGCAATGCAAACACTGCAAGGGTTGAAAACTGAAATAGAGTCATTAAAAAAACACAATCTGAAGAAAGGCAGAAAATAGAAAAGCTGGACAAACAGACAGGCACTACCAATACAAGCATTACCAACAGAATAGAAGAGATGGAAGAGAGAATCTCAAGTGTTGAAGATACGCTAGGAGAAATGGATTTATCAACCAAAGAAAACCTTAAATCCAACAAATCCTTAACACAAAACATCCAGGAAATATGGGACACCATGAAAAGACCAAACCTAAGAATAATAGGTATAGAAGAAGGAGAAGAAATCCAGCTCAAAGGGGCAGAAGGCATATTCAACAAAATCATAGAAGAAAACTTTCCCAACCTTAAGAAAGACATGCCAATGAAGGTACAAGAAGCCTACAGAACACCAAATAGAGTGGACCACAAAAAAAATCCCTCGCCACATAATAATCAAGACCCCAAACATACAGAATAAAGAAAGAATATTAAGAGCAGCTAAGGAAAAAGGTCAAGTAACATATAAAGGCAGACCTATCAGAATTACACCTGATTTCTCCATGGAAACGCTGAAAGCCAGAAGGTCCTGGATAGATATTCTACCTACACTAAGAGACCACGGATGCCAGCCCAGACTACTATACCCGGCAAAGCTCTCAATCACTATAGACGGAGAAAACAAGATATTCCATGACAAAACTAGATTCAAGCAATATGTGTCCACTAACCCAGCCCTACAGAAAATTTTGGAAGGAAAACTCCAAACCAAGGAAGCTAACTACAACCAGAAAAACATAAGCATTGGAGAATCTCTCTCTACCAACAGCCAAAAGAACAAAGGGGTGAAATTCCACACATAATTCCACCAACAACAACCATCGCAAATCGAAGAAGGATGAGCAATCATTGGTCATTAATATCCCTCAATATTAATGGCCTTAACTCACCCATAAAAAGACACAGACTAGCAGATTGGATTCGAAGACAGAACCCTTCCTTCTGCTGCATACAGGAAACACACCTCACCCTTAAAGACAGACATTACCTGAGAATTAAAGGTTGGGAAAAAATTTTCAATCAAATGGACCCAAGAAACAAGCCGGGGTAGCAATCCTAATATCTAACAAACTAGACTTTAAAATAAAATCAATCAAAAGAGATGAAGGAGGTCATTACATACTCATCACAGGTGAAACCCACCAAGAAGAAGTGTCTATTCTGAACATCTATGCCCCAAATACAAAGGCATCCACATTCGTTAAAAAACATTATTAGAACTTAAATCTCATCTAAAGCCCCACACAGTTATAGTGGGAGATTTCAACACACCACTCTCACCACTAGACAGGAATACCAAACAGAAACTCAACAAAGAAGCAAAAGGTCTAATAGAAGTAATGACCCAACTGGGAATAACAGATATCTATAGAACATTTCATCCACATAAAAAAGAATATACCTTCTTCTCACCACCACATGGAACCTTCTCAAAAATCGACCACATACTTGGCAACATATCAAACCTCAGCAGCTACAAAAAAATTGGAATAACTCCATGCATCTTATGAGACCACCATGCTTTAAAATTAGAATTCAACAACAACACAAATTGCAGAAAACCTACAAACTCATGGAAATTGAATAATGCTCAACTGCACCATCCCTGGGTCAAAGAGGAAATAAAAAAGAAATTAAAGACTTCCTCGAATTCAATGAGAATGAAGACACAACATACCCAAACCTATGGGACACTTTGAAAGCAGTGCTACGGGGAAGTTCATAGCGCTAAATGCTCACATGAAGAAACAGGAGAACAGTTATACCAGAGAATTAACATCACAGCTGAAAGCTCTAGAACACAAAGAAGCACACTCCCCAGGAGGAGTAGACCCCAGGAAATAATCAAATTGAGGGCTGAAATCAATAAAGTAGAAACGAGGAAAACAATACAAAGAATCAACGCAACGAAGAGTTGGTTCTTTGTGAAAATCAACAAGATAGACAAACCTTTGTCCAAACTTACCAAACAGCAGAGAGTGAACACGCAAATTAACAAAATTAGAAATGAAAAGGGGGACATAACAACAGACTCTGAGGAAATCCAGAGAATCATTAGGTCATACTTTGAAAACCTGTACTCCACAAAATTCGAAAATTTAAAGGAAATGGATGACTTCCTGGACAGCTATAAATTGCCAAAACTAAATCAAGAACAGATAAGCAATTTAAATAGACCTATAACCCCTATGGAAATAGAAGCTGTCATCAAAAGTCTCCCAACCAAAAAAAGCCCAGGTCCAGATGGCCTCAGTGCAGAATTCTACCAGAAATTCAAAGAACAGCTTATACCAATTCTTCTCAAAGTGTTCCACACAATAGAAGCAGAAGGGTCTTTGCCAAACTCTTTCTATGAGGCTTCAATAACCTTGATCCCCAAGCCACACAAAGATACAACTAAGAAAGAGAACTTCAGACCAATATCCCTCATGAACATTGATGCAAAAATACTCAATAAAATACTGGCAAATCGGATCCAAGAACACATCAAAACAATCATTCACCACGATCAAGTAGGTTTCATCCCAGGAATGCAGGGATGGTTCAACATACGAAAATCCATCAACGTAATCCACCATATAAACAAGCTGAAAAACAAAAATCACATGATCATCTCACTAGATGCTGAAAAAGCCTTTGACAAAATCCAACACCCCTTCATGATAAAGGTCTTGGAGAGATCTGGGATAACAGGGACATACTTAAACATAATAAAAGCTATATACAGTAAACCAACAGCCAACATCAAACTAAATGGACAGAAACTCAACGCAATTCCTCTAAAATCAGGAACAAAACAAGGCTGTCCACTCTCTCCATACCTTTTCAACATGGTACTTGAAGTTCTAGCTATTGCCATACGACAACAAAGGGGGATTAAGGGGACACATGTTGGGAAGGAAGAGGTCAAACTTTCACTGTTTGCAGACGATATGATAGTTTACATCAATGACCCAAAGAACTCTACCAGAGAACTCTTACAGCTGATTAACACCTTCAGCAAAGTGGCAGGCTACAAGATCAACTCAAGAAAATCAGTAGCCCTACTATATACAGATGATAAAAGGGCTGAAAGAGAAATCAGAGAAACATCACACTTTACAATTGCCACAAACAACATAAAATACCTTGGGGTAACACTAACCAAACAAGTGAAAGACCTGTATCGTAAGAACTTTGAATCTTTAAAGAAAGAAATTAAAGAAGCCCTCAGAAAATGGAAAGATCTCCCATGCTCTTGGATAGGTAGGATCAATGTAGTAAAAATGGCAATCCTGCCAAAAGCAATCTACAGATTCAATGCAATCCCCATTAAAATCCCAGCAGAGTTCTTCACAGACCTTGAAAGAACAATAATCAATTTTGTATGGAAAAACAAAAGACCCAGGATAGCCAAAACAACCCTGTTCAACAAGGCAACGTCTGGAGGCATCACCATCCCTGACCTCAAGCTCTATTATAGAGCTATTGTCCTGAAAACAGCTTGGTATTGGCACAAAAATAGACAGGTAGACCAATGGATTCGAATTGAAAACCCGGGTATTAACCCACACACGTACGAACATCTGATCTTTGACAAAGAAGCTAAAAATATGCAATGGAATAAAGAAAGCATCTTCAACAAATGGTGCTGGCATAATTGGAGACTGGCATGTAGAAGAATGCAGATCGATCCATGTCTATCGCCATGCACAAAACTTAAGTCCAAATGGATCAAAGACCTCAACATAAATCCAGCCACACTGAACCTCTTAGAAGAGAAAGTGGGTGGTACCCTTGAACAAATTGGTACAGGAGACAGCTTCCTGAACATAACACCAGTAGCACAGGCAGTAAGATCAACAATTAATAAATGGGACCTACTGAAACTGAGAAGCTTCTCTAAGGCAAAGGACACAGTCAGCAAGACAAAAAGGCAGCCCACAGAATGGAAAAAATATTCACTAATCCCACATCTGACAGAGGGTTGATCTCCAAAATTTACAAGGAACTCAAGAAGCAAGTCTCCAAAACACCAAAGGACCCTATTAAAAAGTGGGCTGCAGAACTAAATAGAGAGTTTTCAATCGAGGAGTCTAAAATGGCTGAGAGGCACTTGAGAAAGTGCTCAACATCCTTAGCCATCCGGGAAATGCAAATCAAAACAACTCTCAGATACCATCTCACCCCTGTCAGAATGGCTAAAATCAAAAACACCAATGACAATTTATGCTGGAGAGGATGTGGTGAAAGAGGGACACTCCTCCATTGCTGGTGGGAGTGCCAACTGGTTCAGTCACTTTGGAAATCAGTGTGGAGATTCCTCAGAAAAATGGGAATAAACCTACCACAAGACCCAGCAACTCCACTCTTAGGCATATATCCAAAAGATGCCCATTCATACAACAAAGAGGTCTGTTCCACTATGTTCATAGCAGCTTTATTTGTAATTGCCAGAACGTGGAAGCAACCTAGATGGCCCTCACCTGAAGAGTGGATAGAGAAAATGTGGTACATCTACACAATGGAGTACTATTCAGCAGAAAAAATAATGGAATCATGAGATTCGCAGGCAAATGGATGACACTAGAAGAAACCATCCTGAGTGAGGTCACCCAGTCACAAAAAGAGAAACATGGCATGTACTCTCTCATATATGGATTTTAGACATAGGTCTGGGGAGTGCCAGCCTACAATCCTATGGCCAGAGAGTCTGGGAAACAGAAACTTTATTTAGTGGCTGATCGAAGAAGAGGCAGACTCCCTTGGTTAAGTACTGAGCTGAACTCAAGAAAGCCAGTAACAGAGAGGGAGGACTGATGATCAAAGGGATTAAGACTGGGCTGGTTTAACCCCCAGAAACAGCTGACCAGACAAAGGTTAACTCTTGAATCCCAGGCATCAGCCTGGGAATCCAGCATGGGACTGATCAAGACCCCCTGAATCTGGGTGTCAGTGAAGAGGCCTAGGGAATCTATTGAGCCTTGGGCAGCAGATCAGTACCCATCCCAAATATACACACGGACTTTGGACTCCCATAGAACAATGTGAGGTGCACTCTCACCCTGAACTCTTGGGGAAGGGTCTAGGCCCTGTCCTATATGAAATGACAGACTATGCACACCACCATGGAGGGCCTCACCCTCCCTGGGGAAATGAGGGGATAACGGGGGGCGGGGCGAGGGTTTGGGAGGAAGGGAGGGAATGGGAGAGGGACCTGGGACTGACTTGTGAAGCAACCTTGTTTTTTACCTCAATATAAACTGGAAAATAAAATTTAAAAAAATAAAAGAAAATAGAAAAAAAGAAAATAACTCACAATAATCTTAATTTCATTACAGAGTTATTAAAATAACATTGGGGAAAAGAGCCTTTATAGTTGCCAGGTTTGGTGGCATGCATTTGGAGTTCATGTCTTATTTAAACAAGTTACTCTTTAGATAGTATTATAGAGAACAAGCTCTCTGGTTTTATTTAATTCATTTATTTATTCTACTCGTTTCCCTGACACAAGTATAGATCTTTTATAAAGTATTTCTCAGAGTTTGAGATTGCTTAGTATTTGTTCAGTTTCAAATCACAGATTTTTTTACACAAGTGGTTCATGTTGTCTTTATTCCTAGTTTTGGTGATGCTGAGTTACTTAAGGTGATCAAAACTCACCATAATAAGAGTGTTATTTTCTCATTAATAATATGTGGGTTAATATACTATGATTTTGTAAGTACTTAGTAAACACATTAAAAATATTTTTGGAAGTGCTTTCATACAGTATATTTTGATCATTAGAAGTTTTTTTGTGTGTTTGTTTTTTTGAGAAAGGATTTCTCTGTATTGTTTAGGAGGCTGTCCTGGAACTTGCTCTGTATACCAGGCTGGCCTTGAACTAACAGAGATCCACCTGCCTCTGCCTCCCAAGTGGTGGTGTTAAAGGTGTGGGGCACCAACGCATAGCTGAGTACTAGGTATCCTACTCTGGTCCTCACACTACTATGGCAGCTGCTTCCCAGCTGCAAACACCTATTACTTTTGAAGAAAATTAACTTTCATTCTAGACAGAAACACTGTTTAACTCCCTGCCCCTCTTTCTCCTTTTGGTACTAAGGATTAAGTATAGTGCTTCATATATGCAATTGTTAGTACCTTGTCTTGATTTAGAAATATCTTTATTATGGATAATTTATACATGTATAAAATTGAGATGGAGCAACAACTCCAAGGTTACCATCATACAACTTTAATAATTATCAGTCATCAAACAGCTTTAATAATTATCAGTTTAAGGTCAGTCATTTCACTGGTCATTTTGTTCTGTCTGTCTACCTATCTATCTATCTATCTATCTATCTATCTATCTATCTATCTATCTATCTACCTATCTATCTAATCTTTTTCTCTTTGTAGCCCTAGCTGTCCTTGTACTCTGTAGCCTGGTCTGAAATTCTCCCTGAATTGCCTCTTCCTCCATGTGCTGTGATCCAAGCTGTGCACCACAATGCCTGGCCTTTTCTCTTTCTGTGATTCTATAAACTATGAATCATAAAAATTTTGTTTTGCTCCTTTTCCTTGTTGGGAAAAAGGGGGCTATAGGAAAAATATCCAAAATAAATTCATAATACCTTAAAATACTGGTTGTTTTCCTAATATAGAAAAATATAGTCATGTTGTCCAGTTAATATTGAAGTGCTTGCTTAGGTTTCTCTACTGTTAGATTTTAAATGTTTATTTCATTCAGGATCTGTATGAGCTTTCTATATTGGGAATTTGTTCTGTCATTAGATAGCTATTGTAGACCTCATTTGCTCTTAGTTAAATAATTTAGTTAATTTCAATTTTTCTCTTTTTCTCTTGCATTTTTTATTTACATAACACACACACACACGTTCGTTTTACAGATGTTAAATGTGAAATGTTTATTAGAAGGCTAAAGAGCAGGAATGGAGTAATGACTTCAGTACCCTCCTAAGTAATTTCTTTAGTCATTTAATTTGCTGTATTTTTTATTTTTTATGAGTTAATATTTATCACATTTTTATTGCTAGCTTTTGGATTTTGTGATTATAAAGAGCCTGAATCTACCCTCCATGGGCTCAGATTATTGCATGACCTTCAGATTGGAGAGAAGATGCAACTTGTCAAAGTTGACGCAAAGACAAAGGCACAACTGGATGAGTGGAAAGCAAAGAAGAAGGCTTCTAATGGGGTATGCAATGTCTTTTCTAGTCTGGGTGTGCTTGTTCAGTGTGAATACTTCATATTGTAATAAGTCTAACATGGGGACTCACAAGATCATTATTGTAATATGTGCTTATGGATTGTGCAGGAGTGTATTTTTGTAGTTTGTAGATAAGTGTTTTGTCTACACACAGTGGGTGGATGACTGTTTGTTTGCTTGTTCCAGGTTGGGATGAAGGTAGAAAGGGAGTCTGGACAAGGTTAACTCGCCAGAGAAACCACTTGTACAGACTATTCCAATCAGAGCTAATTCATTAAGGCAGCTTTGTAAGTAAGTATAAAATATATTTCAGTCTACCCAATGTTTATTATTTACTCTCTCTTATAGACACACACAGATTGGTTTTTAAAGTGACTAAAAATAAGTTGTACTATTTAATGTATTGGGGTGACTTTATTTATACCATTTTTTGATTTTCATTATAAATGTTATTTTAAATGAACACAAAGGAGGATTTTGTGTCTTGTGTGGTAATGTATTTATTGTCTCCTTCACAAAACAAATTTTAAATCTGAGTATATATTTTGTTCATTTTTTCTTTTGTCTTCCTTTCTGCCTCCCATTAATAAAAACAGTCTGCTCTCATCCAGCTTTCTTTATTTTTCAAGATAGATATAATTTCCCTAACCCCCTTCATGAAAGCTTTGTATATTACATTTTTGTTTATAGTTTTTTGTAAAAGCTCAAATTTAAGGAAATTAAGTTTTACCACCTCTTAAGTACTTTACTGTAAACGTTTTGGTCTCATGTTCCTGAAGACATTTTCTTCTCTCTGCCTGAATATGGTTTTCTGTTCCCTCCTTGTTTTCCTGTCAGTGCTGAGGGTAGAGTCCAGGACTCCTGGATGACAGGCAAGCACTCTACCACCTCATGAGTATACCTTTATTGAGAACATTTTTTATTTCATAAAAGCAGGATTAAAGCCAGCTATGAGGATAAAACCCCAGCGCTTGGGAGGTAAGGTAGTTGTGGCAGGAGTACAAGCTCATTTATACAGGGAATTTGAGTCCAGTCTGGGTGACATGAGACTATCAAATAAGAATAATTTTTTAATAAACAGCCTTCCCCTCTGCTTAATTCTGGTTTTGCTTGAACTCTTATTACCTAAATAATTTCACTGATACATTCTGTATATATCTTATGGAAAAATTACTGTTGTTTGTTGGTCAGACCCAATATTAGTGGGTTGGATTTCCTTACAAAGTACTATTTTGTGTAATATTCAGGTTTTGTTGTATTGCATAGCTCCTGGGGTTTTGTTTTTTTTGTGTGTTTACAAATTTATTTTTATTTATGTGTGGGTGGCAGAGTGTGTGTGTATAAGTATACCATTTTCATATATTTCCTATGGAAAAAAAAGAGGTTATTATCTTCTAGAACTGGATTTCTAAGTAGTTGTGAGCTAGCATGTGCTGGGAATTGAACTGAATGTGGTCTTTATTCAAGAGCAGAGCAGCAAGTACCTTTAACTCCTGAGTTACCTTTCTAGCTGCCATTTTGGCTTTTCCTTTTTTTTAAGATAGGATCTCATGGAGCCCATTGTGGCTTACTCCTTGTGTTGTATGACCTTGAACTCTACCAACTTCATGTGTTGGGATTACAGTCAGATATTATTGTGCTATTTTTGGATCTTATGTTTTTGGCTTTTTTTTCGATCTTAAATTTTTTATAGTTTTTACTTGTGTGTATAGATATGAGTGTAGATGTGAATGTTTGCATGTAGAAGTCAGAGGACAACTCATGGAAGTTCTCTTCTATAACCTCGGTCCCAGAGATCAAACTGGGGTCATAAAACTTTGTGGTAGG
This sequence comes from Mesocricetus auratus, assembly GCF_017639785.1. NCBI lineage: Eukaryota > Metazoa > Chordata > Mammalia > Rodentia > Cricetidae > Mesocricetus > Mesocricetus auratus. Next base: position 10,869 of record NW_024434517.1, on the reverse strand, counting down.
ATCCCTCTCATGTTGAGCCATGTGGTGGCACCAGCCCACAGACTACATTCTTTTTGTTGTTACTTGATGTTTTTGGTCCTTATTGCCAATTATGCTCATCATTAAAATTTAGTCTATTCAGTTATAATTAACATGTCCTTTGATTCTTATCATATAGCTGTTGTTTGCTAAAACTTGCTGGAGAGACAACACACTATCTACTCCAGATATGAAACCTACAACTAATCACTGAAGTTCAACTTGGTGAACCAATGAGTTTTATTGGGGCTACTTATAGGAATATGAGTAAGGAGTTTCAGGTGCAGAAATGATTCAAAGATAGGTGTGTCACCAAGGATTGTTCCAGCATGGGTGACAACTCAGAAAAACTGGGAAATCTGAAGTACACTGTTTTTTTTTCGTAGCTTTTCTCCTTTGAGAGACGTCTTGCAAGCCAACTTTATTCCATCTGAGAGGGATTCTTGGATTTTTATTCTGAGAGGAGAATCTTGAGCTTCAGGGACTTCCTGAAGCTATCTTCAGTTGTTAACTTTCCTACACAAAGAGCATCCATTCAGGATGGAATGTTTCATTTTGGAAAAAAAACTTTCACAAAATAACCTGTATCATTTCTTTCTTGTCTTTAAATCTTGTCTTCCCATAAACTTTCCCCCTAAACAAATATATACGGTCTCTAATATTTATGATCTCATCTCACAGCCCATCATACCCTGTCTGATTTTCACATTCTGTACCTTTTCCATATCTCTGATTTTCAGTAGAAGGGCAAATAATTTCACTATCTTTGCTCTTGTAGCCACACTATAACCTAGGATGATGTCTTCAAATTAATAATGGAATGAGTATTTAAATGAATAAAAATAATTTTGTGGTTAACTCTTGGTTTCCTCAGACTCTGAGGTAGAAGAAAGATAAAAAAGTTTTAATGAGTCAAAGAGGAACATGAAATTTTATGAAAGGACTGAAGAGTTTTTTCCTAACTAAACAGATTGAAAATATTATGTCTGGTTGTTTAGATTTTTTCCTTATTCATTCATTCATCCATCCATCCATCTATCTATTTATTTTCTAGATAGGCTTTCTTTGTGTAACAGTTCTGGATGTCCTGGGATTCTTTTTGTAAGACAGACTGGCCTCAAACTCACAGAGCTCCTCTTGCCTCTGCCTCCTGTGTGCTGCGACTAAAGTTGTGTGCCATCACTATCCAGCTCTTTCCATTTTTTAACGCCGGTGTTTATTAAAATTGTATTTCATTCCAGCTAACCAGTCTAGTCCATGCTCAACTTGCTGCTATCTGTCTCCTCATCAATATATCAGTAGAGATAGATGAACCTCTTTGATTGTTTAATACTGTAGTTAATCACCATTTAAGAATAAACTTATGGGCTGTAGTAATGGCTCACAGGTTACTTACTAACACTGGCAACCTTTGTAGAGGACTCAGGTTTGATTCCCGAGCACACACCAGGCAGCACACAATCTACATGTAACTCTAATTCTGGGGATTTGACACCATCTTCTGGCCTCTCCATCACAGCACCAGGCTTGAAAGTGGTACACATGTATGTAGAAAAAACACCCATACAATTAAAGTAATAAATTGATGAGCTGGGTGTGCTTGGTGAATGCCTCTAATCCCAGCATGTGGGAGGGAGACAGCATGGTTGATGATGTCACCCTGGTCTGTCTCTTAAGTCAGGCCAGTCAGGACTACCACCTATCTTAGAAAGCAAATCAAAATAATGAGATTAACTGGTGATTGTTGAAGTATAGATAATCTCTGGAAAGCCATGCACATTATATCCTGATAAAGGTTATTGTGTGAAAGTGCTTTTCCAAATTGAAACATTCCATCCTGACAGGATGCTCCTTGAGTAAGAAAGTTAACAAATGAAGACAGCTTCAGGAAGTCCCTGAAACTCAAGATTCTTCTGTCAGAATAAAAAATCTGAGAATCCCTCTCAGATGAAATAAATTTGAGATGCAAGAAGTCTCTCAAAGGGGAATAGCTAGGAAAAAAACAGTGCTGTGCCTGCTGCACAGCCTGTATCTGAGAATGTAGCGAGATGGTCAGGATAGATGACACAGAGACCAGTTGGTTGTGTTAAGAAAACTTTTTGCTCCCCAAATCGACTTAGCAGAACTTCCGAAGAAATATGCTTCCCTTCAGAAAAAGCTTCTGCTATCCATACACGCACAAATCTCCAATAGCCCTCTCACACACCTCTCACAGACAGCTCCTTCCTCCTGGCTGGTGGTTAAATCTCTGGCACCAGAATCTGGAACATTAGGGAGTAGCTAGCCATCAGGAAATTCAAAGTCAGTGTGTTTCAGCGATGGAGCCCTTATCAAGTCCTTATCAGGAATTTATGGCACTGAATTGTTTTCAGTAAACATGTTTTCAGTAAACATTGTCTTGCAGCTGCCTGCTCCCAGGCTGATTGAGGAGTGGGTTTCCGGCCAGGGTCTGTGATCCCGACAAAACAGCATATGTCAGGTTTCCTGGTTTTTCTGAGTTTCACCCATGGTGGAACAATCCTTGGTAATGCAGCTATCATTGACTCATTTCTGCTCCTGAAACCCCTCACCCATATTCCTGTAAGTAGCCTCAATAAAACTCATTGGTTCACCAAGTTGATCTTCAGTGGTTAGTTGTAGATTTCGTGTTGTAGGCAGTGTGTTGTCTCTCCAGCAAGTTTTAGCAAAGAACAGCTATATGATATCAATCAAAGGACATGCCAATTATAACTGAATAGACAAAATTTTAATGATAAGCATAGATTTGCAATAAGGACCAAGAACATCAAGTAACAAAAAAATAATCTGTGGGCTGGTGCCACCAGATGGCTCAACATGACAAGGATCCTACCACAATGGTTTATGAACTCAGTTTGATCCCTAGGACCCACATTATAGAAGAGAACTTCCATTAGTTGTCCTCTGACTTCTGCATGCACACATTCACATCTACACACATATCTATACACACTTGTAAAAGCAATAAAAAATTAAGATAAAAAACTTAAGATCCGAGCTGTTCCTCGGGCTGCATCAAGTAAACTGGGCTGCTTCCCGGCCTGTGTTCCAGTGCCTGCAATTCGCCTGGGACCTGCACAGAGCTCCCAATCCCGGCGGGAGCCAAGCACCCCAGACTCCAGATCTTCGCTCACACCAACGAGACCAGGAAAGAAGAGGAGCCTGGGAGTCCAGGGAAGCAGCTATTCCTCGGGAAGCATCAGGTAAACAGGCCTGCTTCCCGGCTTGTGTTCCAGTGCCTGCAGATCGCCTGGGAACTGCACAGAGCTCCCAATCCCAGCAGGAGCCAAGTACCCAGACCCCAGGTCTTCTCTCCCACCAACGAGACCAGGAAACCAGAGGACCCAGGGAGACCAGGGGAGTAGCTGTTCTGGATCAAGAACAACAGGACCCAGCAAAGGGTCCAGGGGACCAGGTAAGAGGATAAGCGCCCCAGATTCCTGTTCCTCTTCTCCACCCACGGGACCAGCATTTGGACAAGGAATAGAAGAACCACCAGATTATTGGACTTGCTAGCACCCACCAAAATGGAACTCTGGTCCCCAGACCAGTAAGGGGTTCTTTCTGCACCCACTAGAAGAAGAGATGGGAAAGAGACAATACAAAAACACAGTCAGCAACAGAAAAACAAATATGACACCGCCAGATTCTAGAGACTCCACACCAGCAAGACCCCAACATTCCAATGCCAACGAAGCAGAAGAGAATGACCTTAAAAGCACCTTCATGAAAATGATAGAGGCCCTAAAAGAGGATATAGGAAAATCACTCAAAGAAATGGAAGAAACAACAAACCAAAAAATGCAAGAAATGGAAGAAAAAACAAACCAAAAATGCAAGAACTGGAAGAAAAATCAAACCGAAAAAGGCAAGAAATGGAAGAAAAAACAAACCAAAAAATGCAAGAATTGGAAGAAAAAACAAACCAAAAAAGGCAGGAAATGGAAGAAGAAATGAAGCAAAAAATGAAAGAAATGGAAGAAAAAACAAAGCAAAAAATGCAAGAAATGGTAGAAAAAAACAAAGCAAAAATGAAAAAAATGGAAGAAGAAACAAAGCAAAAAATTCGAGAAATGGAACAAAAAGCAAACCAAAAAATGCAAGAAATGGAAGAAAGAACAAACCAAAAAATTCATAAAAGGCAACAAACGGACGAACAGATAAACAGAAAATTGCAAGAAGCAATGCAATCACTGCAAGGGTTGAAAACTGAAATAGAGTCATTAAAAAAACACAATCTGAAGAAAGGCAGAAAATAGAAAAGCTGGACAAACAGTCAGGCACTACCAATACAAGCATTACCAACAGAATAGAAGAGATGGAAGAGAGAATCTCAAGTGTTGAAGATACGCTAGGAGAAATGGATTTATCAACCAAAGAAAACCTTAAATCCAACAAATCCTTAACACAAAATATCCAGGAAATATGGGACACCATGAAAAGACCAAACCTAAGAATGATAGATATAGAAGAAGGAGAAGAAATCCACCTCAAAAGGGCAGAAGGCATATTCAACAAAATCATAGAAGAAAACTTTCCCAACCTTAAGAAAGACATGCCAATGAAGGTACAAGAAGCCTACAGAACACCAAATAGAGTGGACCACAAAAAAATCCCCTCGCCACATAATAATCAAGACCCCAAACATACAGAATAAAGAAAGAATATTAAGAGCAGCTAAGGAAAAAGGTCAAGTAACATATAAAGGCAGACCTATCAGAATTAAACATAATTTCTCCAAGGAAACGCTGAAAGCCAGAAGGTCCTGGATAGATATTCTACCTACACTAAGAGACCATGGATGCCAGCCAGACTACTATACCCATCAAAGCTCTCAATCACTATAGACGGAGAAAACAAGATATTCTATGACAAAACTAGACTCAAGCAATATGTGTCCACTAACCCAGCCCTACAGAAAATTTTGGAAGGAAAACTCCAACCCAAGGAAGCTAACTACAACCAGAAAAACATAAGCATTAGAGAATCCCTCTATACTAACAGCCAAAGGAACAAAGGGGTGAAATTCCACACATAATTCCACCACCAACAACCATCACAAATCGAAGAAGGATGAGCAATCAATGGTCATTAATATCCCTCAATATTAATGGCCTTAACTCACCCATAAAAAGACACAGACTAGCAGAATGGATTCGAAGACAGAACCCTTCCTTCTGCTGCATACAAGAAACACACCTCACCCTCAAAGACAGACATTATCTGAGAGTTAAAGGTTGGGAAAAAATTTTTCAATCAAATGGACCCAAGAAACAACCAGGTGTAGCAATCCTAATATCTAACAAACTAGACTTTAAAATAAAATCAATCAAAAGAGATGAAGGAGGACATTACATACTCATCACAGGTGAAACCCACCAAGATGAAGTGTCTATCCTGAACATCTATGCCCCAAATACAAAGGCATCCACATTCGTTAAAGAAATATTATTAGAACTTAAGTCTCATCTAAAGCCACACACAGTTAGAGTGGGAGATTTCAACACACCACTCTCACCACTAGACAGGAATACCAAACAGAAACTCAACAAAGAAGCAAAAGGTCTAATAGAAGTAATGACCCAACTGGGATTAACAGATATCTATAGAACATTTCATCCACATAAAAAAGAATATACCTTCTTCTCACCACCACATGGAACCTTCTCAAAAATCGACCACATACTTGGCAACATGTCAAACCTCAGCAGCTACAAAAAAATTGGAATAACTCCATGCATCTTATGAGACCACCATGCTTTAAAATTAGAATTCAACAACAACACAAATTGGAGAAAACCTACAAACTCATGGAAATTGAATAATGCTCAATTGCACCATCCCTGGGTCAAAGAGGAAATAAAAAAAGAAATTAAAGACTTCCTCGAATTCAATGAGAATGAAGACACAACATACCCAAACCTATGGGACACTTTGAAAGCAGTGCTACGGGGGAAGTTCATAGCGCTAAGTGCTCACATGAAGAAACAGGAGAACAGTTATACCAGAGAATTAACATCACAGCTGAAAGCGCTAGAACACAAAGAAGCACACTCTCCCAGGAGGAGTAGACGCCAGGAAATAATCAAATTGAGGGCTGAAATCAATATAGTAAAATCCAGGAAAACAATACAAAGAATCAATGCAACTAAGAGTTGGTTCTTTGAGAAAATCAACAAGATAGACAAACCTTTGTCCAAACTTACCAAACAGCAGAGAGTGAACACGCAAATTAACAAAATTAGAAATGAAAAGGGGGACATAACAACAGACTCTGAGGAAATCCAGAGAATCATTAGGTCATACTTTGAAAACCTGTACTCCACAAAATTCGAAAATTTAAAGGAAATGGATGACTTCCTGGACAGCTATAAATTGCCAAAACTAAATCAAGAACAGATAAGCAATTTAAATAGACCTATAACCCCTATGGAAATAGAAGCTGTCATCAAAAGTCTCCCAACCAAAAAAAGTCCAGGTCCAGATGGCCTCAGTGCAGAATTCTACCAGAAATTCAAAGAACAGCTTATACCAATTCTTCTCAAAGTGTTCCACACAATAGAAGCAGAAGGGTCTTTGCCAAACTCTTTCTATGAGGCTTCAATAACCTTGATCCCCAAGACACACAAAGATACAACTAAGAAAGAGAACTTCAGACCAATATCCCTCATGCACATTGATGCAAAAATACTCAATAAAATACTGGCAAATCGGATCCAAGAACACATCAAAACAATCATTCACCACGATCAAGAAGGTTTCATCCCAGGGATGCAGGGATGGTTCAACATACGAAAATCCATCAACGTAATCCACCATATAAACAAGCTGATAAACAAAAATCACATGATCATCTCACTAGATGCTGAAAAAGCCTTTGACAAAATCCAACACCCCATCATGATAAAGGTCTTGGAGAGATCTGAGATAACAGGGACATACTTAAACATAATAAAAGCTATATACAGTAAACCAACAGCCAACATCAAACTAAATGGACAGAAACTCAACGCAATTCCTCTAAAATCAGGAACAAAACAAGGCTGTCCACTCTCTCCATACCTTTTCAACATGGTACTTGAAGTTCTAGCTATTGCCATACGACAACAAAGGGGGATCAAGGGGATACAAATTGGGAAGGAAGAGGTCAAACTTTCACTGTTTGCAGACGATATGATAGTTTACATCAATGACCCAAAGAACTCTACCAGGGAACACTTACAGCTGATTAACACCTTCAGCAAAGTGGCAGGCTACAAGATCAACTCAAGAAAATCAGTAGCCCTACTATATATAGATGATAAAAGGGCTGAAAGAGAAATCAGAGAAATATCACCCTTTACAATTGCCACGAACAACATAAAATACCTTGGGGTAACGCTAACCAAACAAGTGAAAGACCTGTATCGTAAGAACTTTGAATCTTTAAAGAAAGAAATTAAAGAAGCCCTCAGAAAATGGAAAGATCTCCCATGCTCTTGGATAGGTAGGATCAATGTAGTCAAAATGGCAACCCTGCCAAAAGCAATCTACAGATTCAATGCAATCCCCATTAAAATCCCAGCACAATTCTTCACAGACCTTGAAAGAACAATAATCAATTTTGTATGGAAAAACAAAAGACCCAGGATAGCCAAAACAACCCTGTTCAACAAGGCAACGTCCGGAGGCATCACCATCCCTGACCTCAAGCTCTATTATAGAGCTATAGTCCTGAAAACAGTTTGGTATTGGCACAAAAATAGACAGGTAGACCAATGGAATCGAATTGAAAATCCGGGTATTAACCCACACACGTACGAACATCTGATCTTTGACAAAGAAGCTAAAAATATACAATGGAATAAAGAAAGCATCTTCAACAAATGGTGCTGGCATAATTGGAGACTGGCATGTAGAAGAATGCGGATCGATCCATGTTTATCGCCATGCACAAAACTTAAGTCCAAATGGATCAAAGACCTCAACATAAATCCAGCCACACTGAACCTCCTAGAAGAGAAAGTGGGTGGTACCCTTGAACGAATTGGTACACAGTAGCACAGACAGTGAGATCATCAATTAATAAATGGGACCTACTGAAACTGAGAAGCTTTTGTAAGTCAAAGGACACAGTCAGCAAGACAAAAAGGCAGCCCACAGAATGGGAAAAAATATTCACTAATCCCACATCTGACAGAGGGTTGATCTCCAAAATTTACAAAGAATTCAAGAAGCAAGTCTCCAAAACACCAAAGGACCCTATTAAAAAGTGGGCTGCAGAACTAAATAGAGAGTTTTCAATAGAGGAGTCTAAAATGGCTGAGAGGCACTTGAGAAAGTGCTCAACATCCTTAGCCATCCAGGAAATGCAAATCAAAAAACTCTGAGATACGATCTCACTCCTGTAAGAATGGCTAAAATCAAAAACACCAATGACAATTTATGCTGGAGAGGATGTGGAGAAAGGGGGACACTCCTCCATTGCTGGTGGGAGTGCCAACTGGTTCATCCACTTTGGAAATCAGTATGGAGATTCCTCAGAAAAATGGGAATAAACCTACCACAAGACCCAGCAACTCCACTCTTAGGCATATATCCAAAAGATGCCCATTCATACAACAAAGATGTCTGTTCCACAATGTTCATAGCAGCTTTATTTGTAATTGCCAGAATTTGGAAGCAACCTAGATGTCCCTCGCCTGAAGAGTGGATAGAGAAAATGTGGTACATCTACACAATGGAGTACTACTCAGCAGAAAAAAATAATGGAATCATGAGATTCGCAGGCAAATGGATGACACTAGAAGAATCATCCTGAGTGAGGTCACCCAGTCACAAAAAGAGAAACATGGCATGTACTCTCTCATATATGGATTTTAGACATAGATCTGGGGAGTGCCAGCCTACAATCCTATGGCCAGAGAGTCTGGGAAACAGAAACTTTATTTAGTGGCTGATCGAAGAAGAGGCAGACTCCCTTGGTTAAGTACTGAGCTGAACTCAAGAAAGCCAGTAACAGAGAGGGAGGACTGATGATCAAAGGGATTAAGACTGGGCTGGTTTAACCCCCAGAAACAGCTGACCAGACAAAGGTTAACTCTTGAATCCCAGGCATCAGCCTGGGAATCCAGCATGGGACTGATCAAGACCCCCTGAATCTGGGTGTCAGTGAAGAGGCCTAGGGAATCTATTGAGCCTTGGGCAGCAGATCAGTACCCATCCCAAATATACACACGGACTTTGGACTCCCATAGAACAATGTGAGGTGCACTCTCACCCTGAACTCTTGGGGAAGGGTCTAGGCCCTGTCCTATATGAAATGACAGACTATGCACACCCCCATGGAGGGCCTCACCCTCCCTGGGGAAATGAGGGGGTAATGGGGGCCGGGGCGAGGGCTTGGGAGGAAGGGAGGGAATGGGAGAGGGACCTGGGACTGACTTGTGAAGCAACCTTGTTTTTTACCTCAATATAAACTGGAAAATAAAATTAAAAAAACCTTAAGTTCCAATAAATAGCACAATAACATCTGACTGTAATCCCAACAAATGGGGGTCGTAGATTTCAAGGTCATACAACACAAGGAGTTAGCCACCCTGGGCTACGTGAGATCTTATCTTAAAAAAAAGTAAAAAGCAAAAATGGCAGCTAGAAAGGTAACTCAGGAATTAAAGGCACTTTCTGCTCTGCTCTTCATAAAGACCTCGTTCAGTTCAATTGCCAGCACATGTAAGCTCACAACTACTTATAAATCTAGTTCTAGAAGATAATAACCCCTTCTGGTTTCCATAGGAAATAATACACAAATGGTGCATGTATACACATACCCTCATTCACCCACACATAAATAAAAATTATTTCTAAACATAAAACAAAACAAAATGCCAAGAGCTATGCAATACAATAAAACTTGAATGTTATGCAAAATAGTACTTTGTAAGGAAATCCAAACCACTAAGATTGGGTCTGACAAACAGCAACAGTAATTTTTTCCTTTCGATATATACGGAATTTGTCAGTGAAATTATTTAAGTACTAAGAGTTCAAAAAAACCCAGAATTAATCAGAGGGGAAAACTATTTATTAAAAAATCTCTTTATTTGATAGTCTCATTTCACCCAAACGGGAATCACATTCCCTATATTACTGAGTTTGAACTCCTGCCCCAACTGCCTTACCTCCCAATTGCTGGGCTTGTACTCTCATAGTTGGCTTTAATCATGCTTTTATGAAATGAAAATATTCTCATTAAAGGTATACTCCTGAGGTGGTAGAGTGCTTGCCTGTCATACAGGAGTCGTCGACTCTACCCTGGGCACTGACCGAAAAAACAATTAGGGAACAGAAAACCATATTCATGTTCACAGAAGAAAATGTCTTCAGGAACATGAGGAGAAAACATCTACAGTAAAGTACTTGAGAGGTGGTAAAACATAATTTGCTTAAATTTGAGTTTTTACAAAAAAACTTTAAACAAAAATGTAATATACAAAGCTTTTGTAAGGGGGGGTTAAGGAAGCTATATCTATCTTGAAATATAATGAAAGTTAGATGAGACCAAAGTCTGTTTTTATTGAAGGGAGGCAGAAAGGAAGACAAAAGAAAAAATGAACAAAATATATACTCAGGTTTAAGATTTGTTTTGTGAAGGAGACAATAGATACATTACCACACAAGACACAACCTTCATCCCAACATGGAAAAAACAAATCAACAGTCATCCACCCTCTGTGGTGGATAAAACAATGTCTACAAACAATAAAAATACAATCCTGCATAATACATAAGCACATATTACAATAATGATCTTGTGAGTCCCCATTTTAGACTTATTACAATCTGAAGTATTCA